>NW_024342475.1:727877-843069 GCF_902729225.1 Pteropus medius
CAAACCCTGCTCCCAGATTCTGGGCTCCTTTCCCCAGAAGACCTAGAGGCTGCAGAACTAAGGAGAGACCGACCGGAACTCTTCCAGAGGTACCTAGCCACACGTGCAACCTGGGAACAGGATACAGACCATTCCGAGGTTGCATGTCTGTGATTCGTGAGTACCTGAGCCAAAGGCCTCTTTAGCCCTAAGGGCCTGTGGCAGGACTGCAGACAGTGCTGTCCCCAGTCCACGTGATGCCTTCGTACAAATCAGAAAAATACATCCCTTCCTCAAGAAATTTTTCTTTCACCCGCTGGAAAATTCTGATTTTGTTAGAACAAGGCACTTTTATTGCTACCTGCCAAGTAACTGTGTGTGTGTGTGTGTGTGTGTGTGTGTGTGTGTGTGTGTGTGTGTCCTATAATGCAATGGCACACACTTTAGGTGTGATCCCCTTGTGCAGTGCCCAAACTGCATGACTGTGCACTGCAGCCCTGCCCTCAGAGAGCCAGTTCAAAACCTAAGATTAGCGAGACATGGTTGTGTGCACGTGGCGAAGCCTAAATTGGCCAGTTCAAGTGACTCTAACTATGGGAGGGCTTTTCTAATGGCTTTCCCATATACTCCACTCATGGGGATCATTCTTCTATAGTCAGACTACTGGATCTTGTGCCACCAACCATTGTAACACATGTACTGCTCCTTATGAATAGACTGTCTTATTCATGTACATGTGCTAGGTTTACCATGCAATAGGTGCCCAATAAATGAGATAATGGAGATGTCTGGGCCTTTGCCAAGCTTAATTCTCAGACTGAAGAGGCTGGATCATGAGATTGAAAATGTAAGGAAAACTGCTCATCATGACTCATTCATTGAATGCTGACTATGAGAGAAGATGGCAGAGCCTAGCTGTTAAGAAAGTAGACTCTGAAATCAGTCTGCCTGGGTTCAAGGTTTGGCTTTGTCATGCACTGGCTGCCTCAGTCCCCTCTGTACAAGATGATGTGAAGAGAACTCATTTCACAGTGCAGTTGTGGGAATTCAATGAGTTACTACATGTCAGGTGCTCAGAACAGTGCCTAGCACACGGTAAGGATTCAGTAAGTGTTGGCTATTGTGTACTGGGCTCTATGCTAAGTGTTCCAGATATAAAAGTCAGAATCTGTCCTTGATCTAGAGGATGGGCAAACTAGAGGATAGAGATGGGAGCAAATTAATTCACTGGAACACAAGAAATGCTGCAACAGACATTCCACAAAACCATATAAAGACCCAGGGAACAGGAACCCAACACACCCCAAGAGGCGTCCAGGCAGTCAGGGAAGGCTCTAGGGAGAAGATGACAATTGAGCTGTAGCTGATGCCTGAAGAAATAGTAGGCGTTTGCCAAACTGAGAAGGGAGGAAAAGTTAACAGGCAACAACGGCAGCATGGGCAAAAGAACAGATGTGGGAAATACCGTGGGCCAAAGAACAGGAAGCACTTGGGTATGGACCAAAACACAGAGAATCACAAGAGATGGTAGCTAAGATGATGCTGGAAACATCACCACAGGCCCAAAACTGAAGCATCCTGGATTCCATGCTAAAGAGTTTCAGCACTGCGTTGCTATGATTGTTATTATTGCTATTATTATCCTTTGGGTCTCAACTCAGATGTTACTTCCTCTAAGAAGCCTTCCTTGCTATCCCCTACCACATTAAGTACTGTTTCAATCTGTTCAGGAGGCTGTGACAATATACCACAGGCTGGGTGGCTTTTAAACAACCGAAATTTATTTCTCAGTTTCAAAGGCTGGAAGTCCAAGATCAGGGTGCCACCACAGTCGAATGAGGGCCTTCTTCCAAGTCACAGACTTCTCACTGTATCACCACATGGTGGAAGGGGCAAGGGAGCTTTTGGGTCTCTTTTACAAGGGTATTAATCTCATGCTTCAGGTCTCTGCCTCTGACCTAATCGTCCCCTAAAGCCCTACCTCTTAATACCAGCACAGTGGGTATGAGCATTTCAATAACTGAATTTGGGGGGAACACAGACTTTCAGACCATAGCAGGTACCCACTATGGCTGGCATTTCTATCGTAGCACTATACTGTGGTTGCTTATTTAAATTTCTCCTTTGGCTATAAGCTCAGAGAGGGCTCTCTTTAGATGTGAGCGACAGAGGATTTTAAACAGAGGAGTGACTTGATCTAACTTAGGTATTAACAGGATTATTTTGGCTGCTGTTGAGAACGGACTAACAGTGGCAAGAGAGGGACCAGGGAGACCAGTTAGGTTATCACAATAACCCCAGCGAAGGATGAAGGTGCCTCGGATCAGGGCGGTAGAGGTGGAGGTAGTGAGAGCCGGTTGGGTTCTGCATCTATACTGAAGACACAGTCCACAGGATCTGCTGATCACTTGCACGTGGGGCGGGAAAGAGGACTGGAGGTGTTGGCCTCAGTGACTGGAAGGACAGAGCCGCCACCTATAGAGAGGGGGAAGACTGTAGGAGGGGCAGGTTTTGTAAAGGAGGATCAGGCACTCGGTTTTGGACATATTAAACTTGAGGCGTTGAAAAAGAAGAAAATAGAAACAGAAGAAAAAATTATCGCACTAACAGGAGACAAGAGCTGTAAAACACCTATGAATCGATTTCATTAAGGAAGAAAACTACAGAATTTTATTGAAAGGCCTGAAGCTCTGGCTGCACCTCCAAGCTCACAGTGACTCTCAGGGCACAGGAACCTAGTCTGAGGGGGAATTCCCAAGGTCTAGCCCCCATATACTACTGGCGACTAAGAGTGGAATCCAAACCCCTCTATGCCTCAGGCACCTCCTAGTTTATTAATTGGAAAACTGCTTCAGAAAGATTTCATTATAGAAATTTCAAACATATCGATAGAATAGTATAATGAACCCCCATGTACCAATCACGTGCCTTAAACAATTATGAACACGTGGTCACTCTTGTTTCAACTATACTTTTATCCATTCTCATATCCTCATGTATGATTTTGAAGCAAATCCTTGAGGTATTAGTTCATCCATAAATATTTCATTATGTAGCTCTAAAAGATATGAAGTCATTTAAAAATGTTACTAGTACATCTAGAATAATTAACATTAATTCCCTAATTTTATCAAATGTAGAGTGAGTGTTCAAATTTCCAGTTTGATGGCTCCAATTTAACAATTTTACAATCTGCCACGTGTCTTATAACTCTTGCCATGTGTCCTATAATCCTGTTTGCATTCCCTGACGCTCAGCATGCAAGGCGAGGTTGGGATTAATAATTTGGTGCAGTTTTTTCAAAATGTATTCAGAAACATAATTCCATGTTTATTACTAGAAAGAGGAGATGCACAGCTGAGATGTTCCCCTACTTCCAGAGGCCAGAACCTCCCCCCCAAAGTTAAGAATGCCCTGCTGGAGTCAGAGCCCAAACAGGGCGTTCAGAATCTAAGCCTCCAAAAACCGAAGGGTGCTGGGTACGAATCGCCCGCGGCAAACCGAGGAAAGACCAACCCAAGCCGTCCCCCATATTCGGAGAGGAACTCTCCCCAGTCCTGGATGCAGAGCCCAAACCATTATCCCCCACCTGGGTCCAGAGATGCACGTCACAAGACCGACAGCAAGCCCGAAACCTGCAGACGCACTACTGGAGTCAATCCCCGCCCAGCCTGGGGCTGCCCCGCGAAACCGAGCATAAGCTCTCCCCACCGCATCCCAGCGAGGCCGGGCCGGAGGCCCTGACCACCCCAGCCCCACAAGGCGGCCCTTTCCTCAGTCACCAGTCCCCGCTTCCAACTCCTCCCATTCTAGTCGAAGGGCCGGGTCACGGTGGCGAACCCTCTACCCTCGGCGGTGCCTCCGAAGGGGACGCGGTCCAAGACCGACTCACCTCAGCACAGCCAACAATGTCGCCCACAGCGCGCGCCTGGGAACACAGCGCACGCGCAAGGAAGCCTGTGGACTACAATCCCCAGAAACCCCTGCGCGGCAGCCGCGCTCGCGCGCAAGGCAGCGGGACAGTCAGCGAGCGGTGCAGCCGGGGCCTCCTGGTCCCTCTCTATTCATATAAAATAATGACAATCGCGATAGCATAAGAGAATGAAATGTTAATAATAATTAAAACAAATCACTCTCCACCTGTGATAAAAAGGAGGGGGAACAGTAGTATCTCACCATTTGGAAATGAGCGCTTGTTAGTGCATATCCTTCTAGGTCCTTATTCTGTAGACAAACTCTTTATATAAACACGCAATTTTCAAAATTTACTTAAATGCTTTTTCACTGCTTTTATTGACGGGGACTCTGGAAAACCTTCCATACTTGAGACATGGCATTGCCCCCGTAATGTTTCCCCTTCTCCGGGGCGGAAAGAATTAAGAACCAGTGGCTTCTGTCTGGAATCGGTGAGGGGAGGGTCTCTTAAAAGAGACATATGTCCACGAATCACGAAAACACGGAAGGTTTTCGGATTCTGTTTGAGAAGTCTCCCTTGGGACTTGTGTTTTCCACTTTAGGATTTCTATTTAAGAAAATGTCTTTTTGATTTCTTAATGGGGTAAGAAAATTGAATACGGATTTCACTAGAGGACCACAGTTCCGGCCTGGAGGAAAACACCAAAAAGCAGATGAGAACAATCTCTCTCTTTGCCAGCTCGAGTTCTAGACTCAACAGATAACTGAAGATCTCTCACCTCCAAATGATGGGCAGGAACTGGAGAAATAATACCCAGCTATAGCGTGGCATTGCAACTTGGGGCACGCAAAGGTGACAGATCTTTCTGCCCTCTGCCTTTTGATGTCTTGATATTTCTTTCATCAGGATTGAAAAAAAAAATCTAGTAAGATCTGCCACAGAGATGGGAGTCTTCCTTAATTTTAGATGATCCTAAAAGTCTTTTTATTGGGGGTGGGGAGGAGGAGATTTTAATACGCCTCAGTAATATTTGCGATAAATATGTAGATCCTCCAGATTTATTTCTCTGTTAGCCCCATTCCTCTCTGCCCTTTACTACTACTTTCTCAACTGCCCATTCTGGCCCAACAACACTGGGCTTCCTGCACTCAGATCTGTCCCTCTGCTGGTATGTTCTTTTCCCAAATGGCCTCGAGGTCTGCTTCACCTTCTTTATTCTTTGCTCCAATGTCACTCTCAGAGAGGTCTACTATGGCCCTCCTATTTAAAACTGCAACAGCCCTTGGCATTTCACCTCGTAAATACTATGTAATTTACTCACATATTTTGGTTACTGCCTACCTCCCCCTAAGATTTGAGCTCCTGGAAGACAGGAATTTTTGTCTATTGTGTTTATTTATTTTTAAGCACCTACTATGTGCTGGGTACCATTCTAAGCACTGGGATATACCAGTAAAAAAAAAAAAAAAAAAATCCCTGCTCTTTTAAAGTTTAATTTGTTGAATGTGTAGTGTTTTTCGTTGCTGCTATTATGAATGGTATCCCCTTCCATTTTGTTTCCTAACTCATTACTGCTGGTAAAAGAAGTTATTATTTTGTGAAGGGCCACTTACTGAACTCCCATGTTGTTCTGCACCATATTTCGACTGGACAGCACCGTCCTGGAGCAACACGATTCATATTGCCAGTTTCTATGTGATCCACAGGCTCCCTCAGATGCGGCCCAATCAGACTCTTTGGTTTCTAGCACTTTTGCGGGGAGAAAATTTATTAACCTCTGTCAGAACTGTTGTCACATTCGTGCTGTCACCACCTGAGACCACTGTGTGCTTTCCCTGATCATGGACATTTTAGAATCAATGTAGAACCAGTTAATCCTCTGGACTTAGGTTTCTAGAAAATCAGTCCCACAGAGTCGTTCAGGTTTGCCAGCCCCTGGGAAAGGAATATGTTTAAGATGGTCTTCCAGACAACTTGTGTGGTGCAAGCTCTTTGTGAGCTCATTTGATTGCCATCACGTCCTGGTTTTTGGCAGTTGAGGCCGGCATACACCAGCTGGATGGCATCCTGATAGGTGCCTACTTCCCTCATCTGATAGTCCACGATGCCTCGGTCCAAACAGACTGCAGTAGCCTTTTGTAGTAATTCTAGGTGAACCCTGAGGGTTGCATACTTGTGAACGTGAAAACGATTTTTTAGGGAGAAGGGTGTTTTTTATTTTATACATTTTTTCCAACTGCACAATTAAAAATTTCAAGTTACTAACGTGTGTATACTATGAAAAAGAAGTCTCCTTTCACATGCCAAGTCCCCAAGGGTCATAAAAGGCATTAGTGTATTTGTGTATACAGAGCTATATGTCTCTGGCCACGTATTTACTCCTCCGCACGAATGAGACAAGATTAAATTGTGCATCTGCTTTCTTTTTAACCGTCAGTCAAGGAGTAAGAGTCTTTTGATCTGCATGAAGTACTTACAGCTCAGGAGTCGGAGCTGGGGGTATCGAGAAGGAGTCTCACTTCTTCCTCTCTTCCTCCCCTAGCCACTGTCAGATGTGTTGTGATTTCTGAGGTTCATAAGGTGGTATCATCAGTTCATTCAGCACTTCAGATCTAATGACTTCCTTGAGAATGGCATCTGTCCAGGCAGCAAAGGCCACTGCAACAGTTGGTTAACCCTGCCCCTACCCTGTCACACCCACGTTTAGCTTAGCCTCATAAGACCTTAGATTCCTTTTACTCAGTGGGTACTATCCTAAGGAGAACCTCCCCATCTGTAGAAGCTCCACCCTGCATCTTAGCTATCTCGAGTCTCTGCCTCTACCTTATAAAATGGCCACATCATCAACCTGTTGGGAGGATATAACCTGGCTATCACTATGTACTACATTCTATACCACTCATCTTCCCCACAACCCACTTGCTCAACATCTAGCTTTGTGTACTATCATTTAATTTCTGACTCTGCCTCACAGAATGGTGTTTTCACAACTCTCCAAATCCCCTTAAACTTGTAGTATTCGTTCTACCATGACATTCAAAAAATGACAATAGAGAGTAACATCTCATCTCTTATCACTGAGGATTTGCATAAAAAGCACTGCACTGCTACACCCAATAGGACCCATTCCATTGCAAGTGGAACACTCTCCCCTTAACTGTCTGGTATCCCTTGCTGCCACTGAAACCCTGAGAGCTGAGTGGCACCTGGGTACTTGTGTGTATATAGGCAATCCAGTGGTACCTCAAGGACAGCCTCTAGTAGGCTCCAAAGTGGCAAAGGAAGTAGAATTATTAGCACGAGACCAACTGTAGAGACTACCACTCCATGTATATTACTGGCCCATGTTGTAAGGAGGTGTGGTGGTTTGCAGAAACAGCCACAAATTCTTTGACAGTCCTTGCAAGAGACGGAGCTATTTCCCCTGCCCTCCAGCGTGGCTTAGACTTAGTGACTCCTAATGGAAAGAACAAAGCGGAAGTGATGGCAACTTCAGAGACTGGGTCATAAAAGGCACTGTTGCTTCCTGCTCTAGGGGAAGTTAGTAGCCATGCTATGAAGGCCCTGTGGAGAAACCCACGTGGTGAGGAACTGAAACCCTTGTCAACAGCCACTGAGAAACTAAGGCCCCCTGCTCACAGCTATATGATGCCCAAAGCCATCTTGGAAGCGCCATCCTCCAAGCCCTGGTCAAGCACTGAGATGACTGTGGCCACAGCCAACATCTGACAGCTATCTCCAGAACACGGGGGACATACTGCCCAGAGTTTTAAGAATCTGCTGTCCACCTCTGGAAATCCACGGAGTGAGTTAAGCTTTTCAACCACAAACCTTGAAGGTCTGATGGGCAGGGAAGGTGTCCATATCTGTCCTCTTGGCTATAAAATCTACCCCATCAGCTGAACTCCTCTGCTGCTGTTCCATAAAATCCTTCAGGTTTTTAAAGCCACTGTCTGAAAGCTAACATTTCTTGCTATCAATACTTTGCTTTGGACTTCTAAATATGTTCTGTAACTATTTATTTAGATACAAAGCGTGCCTTCTCCACTTCCTTGTCTATAACCTAGACTCTGTCTAGCACTGCAGGCAGCAGAGAGGAGCTCAGCCCAGGCCACGCCCCAGGCCTCCCAAGTCACCTGAATGAAGCAGTCAGTCTGGAAGGGGCACATCACACGGTGCTGCCCTCTCTGCAGCCAGAATGTGCAGGATGGAAACGCCAAAACTCCCCTAGATTACGCAGATAGCCTCATCTCCTACCAGCTGGCAGGAGATGCTGCCTCTCAATGTATCTAACTCAAAAATTTCAGATCATTTGTATACTTTATATTTGGTACTGGGTGCAGCAGAAAAAAAAAACAAAGAACAAATACATATAACGACATATGACCATAAGGGATTATTCCACCAGACTAATTAAAAAAAAGAATAGCTTTATGTTACAAAATTGATATATACTTTGTTAAAAAATACATAAAAGTACATGAATGAATCACACAACCTGTACTCCATTTGCTAGAGATAAGCAGTCATGACAATGACCTTTCACACATCTTTTTCTTTCTTTCTTTCTCTATAAACATATACACACATAAAAACATGTTAACAAAATGGAGTCAAACTACAATTGTTCTACAAACTTCCTGGTTCACTAAATAGATCAGGGCAACCTTCGATGTCATGATCAGTGTACCTAAATATTTTTAGTGGTTTTCCCTCGTGTACGTGTGCCTTAATTTACTACACTTGGAGTATTAACACTTGTCAGTTTTCTGCTATCTTAAGAAAATGCTACAAAACTCAGTTATATGTATATGTCTTTCCCCAAATATGCATCTCTCTCTCAAGTATAAATTACTACACTGCCACTTCAAAGGTTATACAAATTGAATTTGATATACTGACAAATTCTTTCAAAAAAGACTATCTATTTTCACTTTCACTAATAATGCATGAGAGTACACGTTTCCACAGATTCCCACTGGTGCTGTATTTGGTGGATCTGTTTTACTATGCTATTCTCATAAGTTAAAAATGGCGTTTCTGATTTTTAAAAATGTTCTAATATTTGTCTTCTATGTAAAAAAAACCCCAACATGAAATGAAGTGGAATAAAAATATTATATTCATGATAGCAAGAAAACAATTCCTAGAAATGTACTACTCAAAAACATTCAGAACCTGTTTTTTTAAATCTCTAAAGATTAGTGAAGGACCATTCAAAATACTTTAATAAGTAGAAACAAACAGCATTTTCAAAATGCAAAAAAAATCAGTGCTTCAAAGACACAAATTCTTCCCAAATTAACCTATAAATTCAACACAATGCCAATTAAAAGCCCAATCGGTTTATTTTCAAAACTTGAGAGAATGAAATAAAGGTTAGCACAACCTCTTTACAAGAGCAATTTAGCTATAAGAGATAAAACACAATCACAAAAACATGACGAAAATGGATGGAGATCCAGTACTCAGACCTGCCCGGAGAACTTTCCTCATAACTGTTCCTGCACTTCTAAAAGTGACTTGCCTCAGCAAATGTCATCATCTTTTAATTTTCATAAAAACTAAAAGGTTTTAGTAAGGTGACAATTTTTTCCTTCACTTGTCCCATTTGTAGGTATTTACCCCGCTCCCAAGAAATCCACATCCATAATCTGCTTTGATATTCTCACTACTCCTATCATTTGTTAAAAGCTCCCTCATAGGCCAACTCTGATGAAAGTGACCATCTTTACTGTCATATCTTTTCTCTAAGGACTACTTTGTTGCACATACCCCTGAAGATTTAAGTCTGTGACTGAAGGACTCAAGAACTTCCAGATCTTTCCTTCCTGTGCACACTAGCTGCTGGCTATGAAAATGCCAGCCTCTGCTGCAGGCTTCCCTACATGACACATTCAAGTTTTTCTCCTGTGTTGGCTCTCAGATGAATATAAAGTTCTGAGTTCTAAACGGAAACCTCGATTCACCCCTCCTTACAAGGTTTCTCCCTTAAATGTCCTCTCTGGTGGTTTCGCAGACCTGAGCTGTAGCTGAAGCCTTTCCCACACTCCTCACACTTATAGGGCTTCTCCCCGGTGTGGACTCTCTGATGGACATGAAGACAGGAGCTGCGACCAAAGCCTTTCCCACACTCCTCACATTTATAGGGCTTTTCACCAGTGTGGACCCTCTGGTGGCCTTGAAGATGTGAGCTCTGACTGTAGCCCTTCCCACACACGTCACATCGATATGGTTTCTCTCCAGTGTGCACTCTCTTATGACTGAGGAGACCTGAGCCGTATCTGAAGCCCTTTCCACACTCATAGCACGTGTAGGGTTTCTCTCCCGTGTGCAGTCTCTGGTGGGTGCGAAGATTCGAGCCATAACTGAATCCCCTGCCACACTGCTCGCACGTGTACGGCTTCTTTCCCGTGTGGACTCGCTGATGTTTGTGAAGACTTGAGGTGCATCGGAAGCCCTTTCCACACTCCTTGCACTTATACGGCTTCTCGCCTGTGTGGACCCTCTGGTGAATGAGAAGCCCCGAGCTGTAGCTGAAGCCTTTGCCACACTCAGCACACTTATAGGGCTTCTCTCCCGTGGGACCTCTGATGGATGAGGAGGTCAGAGCTGTAAATAAAGCCTTTCCACACACGCCACATACGTAGGGCCTCTCTCCTGTGGACCCTCTGGTGACTATGCAGGTCCCCAATGAAGCCCTTCCCCACTACCACACACTTATAGGGTTTCTCTCCTGTGGACCCCTCTGTGGACATGGAGGTCTGAGCTGCGGCCGAAGCCCTTCCCACACTCACATTTGTAGGGTTTCTCTCCCGTGTGCAGCCTCTGATGCATGAGGAGCCCCGAGCTGTAACTGAAACCCTTCCCACACACGTCACATTCATAGAGGCGCTGCCCTGTGTGAACCCTCTGGTGAGCCTGAAGGTATGAGTTGTGACTGAAACCTTTGTCACATCTATCACACTGGTAGGGTTTCTCCCCCGTGTGCATCTTCTGATGACTGCTGAGATGGGAGCGACAGATGAACCCCTTTCCGCAGTCGGCACAGCTGTAGGGTTTCTCTCCCGGGTGGACGTGCCGATGCTTGTGCAGCGCGGACTTGGCGTAAAAGCCTTTGCCACACTCGTTGCACGTGTAGGGCTTCTCGCCCGTGTGCAGCCTCTGATGGACCTGAAGCACCGAGCTGTAGCTGAAGCCTTTCCCACACGCGCTGCACTTATATGGCTTCTCTCCAGTATGGACTCGCTGGTGGACAAGCAAGTTTGAGCTTCGACCGAAGGCCTTCCCACACGCCTCGCATTTATAGGGTTTCTTTCCCGTGTGCACTCCTTGGTGAATAAGAAGAACTGACTTGTACCTGAAACCCTTCCCACACACATCACATCGGAAGGGCAACTCTCCAGTGTGGACCCCGGGACAGCTGTGAGGCTGCGTCTTGGGCCCAAAGCCCCGACCGCGTTCACTATTTTTAAAAGATTTCTCTCCTGTGAAAATTCTTTGCTGTCTCTCAAGACAGGCGGTCTGCTTCCAGCCCTTCCCAAACTCGTACTTATAGGGTTTCTCTCTCAATGGCACTCTTGGATAAGTGGGGTGGTTTGAATTGTCCCCAAAGCCATTTCCATGTTCGCTACTTTTCAAACCATTTCCTCTGGGGTTGGGGTGATGAAGTATGGACTTTTTAATGAAGTCTTTTCTACATTTATTGCAATTACATGACCTCTCTCTTTCAGCTAATCTGTGGTCATCGTGACAATCTGATATCCAGCTGAGGCCATAGCCATCCCAGTCACATTTATAAATTATATCTTCCACATCAAGTTTTTTACACCTTTCTAGAACGTTCCAAGGCTTGCCCACAAAGGCTCTAGTCCAAGATTCTTGAATGGAGACTGGTCTTACGGCTTTCCAGGCTGGAAACTCTTGATGTTCCAAATGGATGGGCCCATCTCCCCAAAGACTATTCACCAAATTTTCAATTTGTGAACCCCAGGCAGATGACCCTTCCTGATCCTGACAGAGAGAAGCATCTTCTGAGAACTGGAAGTCTTTCCCTTGAAGATTTACACCGTGGTCTTGACTCCCAGTTATTTCACCAGGCCCCTGCTCCCAGATTTCCCAGTAGGAGAGCTCTCTGTCTGAAAAGAACTTTAATTCTCTTTCTTGAATATACTCCATATCCTTTTCATTATTGTCTCCTATGAGGTTAAAGAAAATTCTGGGATGAGAACAAGGACACTATTGGCTCAGAAAGATCAGGCTTTCAGACTTGGACCAAAAACAGCTGAGAGAAAAATTCAGCTTTATGTATCTTAACTACCAGGGCACTTTATTTTTATGTCTAAAAGAAGGAAGAAGCTCTTATGAATAAGCTTTGAAGTTAAATGTTAACACACTCCTATTAGTAACAAACTAAGTCTCATCACACAGTTGCCAAGCAAAAAAGAAATTCTGAACAGATTTTTTACAGAGAAAATTCACTTCTCCAGCTAATAAAGTTGTTGTTGGTTTTAATAGTAATATCTAATACTACTATAATAACACCTCCTATGTGCCAATCATGTACACGTATTAACTTATTCAACCTGCAGAATCACACTGAGGTAGAAACCACTGTTATCTTCACTTTACAGATGAGGAAACCAAGGCACAGAGAGGTAAGTAACCTGTTAAGGGACCCCACCAGGCTGGGAAGAAGCGGTGAGCTGGGATGCAAAGCAGAAGTCTGGTTGCAGAGCTACATTTAGTGTTCTCAGCACACTGCCGCCCAGAGTGACTCTAATTTGAGGTACATATGGGATGAACTTGAGAAGGAAACAAAGCACAGAACCCCCCAAAGTGGACCAGCTGTGTCTATGCCTTCTGTGAGTATATTATATAGGAATCCGGATGACACTGATAAGGGACAGAGACATAAAAATATCAACTCATCCCCATTATTGGTTGTGAGCCATCAAACTGTCATTTTTACCATATAGTTCTAGACGATTTAAAAAATCTGTCCATATTTTCTGATATTCTTTGTTGGCTATTTTTATATCTTAGGGCTTAACTAACATGAATCTGTTTATAATCAGGAACTTACAGGATACTGGAGTTAACTGAGAAATACAACAGAACTCTCAATGTTCTGGAACAGTCTCTCTGCCACTGGTTTACCCTACACTGACTGGCTGTTTCTATCAGAGGGAGGAAAGTCCCCTCACTCCTTCCATGTGTGTCACTCTCTGAAAAGCATGAAGGAACGCTGAGAAGGGAAGGACGGAGTAATAGAAACCCCCAAAGCGGACCAGCTGTGTCTATGCCTTCTGTGAGTATATTATATAGGAATCCGGATGACACTGATAAGGGACAGAGACATAAAAATATCAACTCATCCCCTTTATTGGTTGTGAGCCATCAAACTGTCATTTTTACCATATAGTTCCATATAGAAGCTGTAGAACAGTAAGCTACAACGGTACCAGCAGTATCCACAGGCAGGTTGAGGGCATAGAACGGGCCTCTGTGGGGCAAGCTCATCCCCTCACTGCCTAGCTAGGACTCCAGGCTCCCTGGTTCTCACCTGAATGTGCACCTCTTAGAGTTCCTCTCTCTGTCACCCAAGTCTCTCTATCTTGTTCCAAATGGGACATCTTACCAGGTTTGCAAGGTTGTTGCCCTGAAAATGCAAGAAAATGCAAGACTTAGGCTCATTTTTGAGGTACAAAAGATTATCTGAAAATGTAGCCCTAACTCCATGACCATCAGGCCTTTGAAGGACAGACAAGATTTGAGACTGGCTAAATAAAGCGACTTATAACATTTCTGTTTTAAAAAAGGATTTAACCTATGTACGAAGACCAAAAGTAACCTTTCTCCAGGGACGAGAACACTCCAGTAAGTTAAGTAACCCTCACCCACAGAGACCAGGTTCCTGAAGTTCTCCAGCATCACGTCTCGGTACAGCTTCCTCTGGGCGGCGTCCAGCAGCCCCAGCTCCTCCTCGGTGAAGACCACAGCCACGTCCTTGAAAGTCAATGGCTCCTAAAATGTGAAGCGCCATTAACACAAATACCCACTGGATGAAATGTAAGTTTGCTGTAACTTACTTGACATCACTAAGATAAGTAGACAAGAAATAAGAAATTATTCAGTTTGGCGAGTCAAATCTAGTACTATTAATTTTAGGTGCCGATAATTTTAATTCTAACCAATTTGGTCTTCCATGGCCATCCAAAGAGTAAAGCAAGGAATGTCCTTTGCTCATTGTGAGCACAAATTCTGAGGGCAATTTCTAGAACAGAAATGGCTGAATCACAGGGTCTGCATATTTTACAATTTGACTCTAACTTTAGGTTAACAACTCTTTCGCCAAAAAGACTGTGACAACTAATAAGAGTCCTGACAGTGCCTAATTTTAGTGTGCCCTGGACAGCACACTCCCCAAATCAACACCTTGGCCAGAACGACTGTTCTTCACTCCTCCACAGCAGTTGGGTGAATCCCGCTCTTTACTGCCTCAGCCTCCCACCCTCCACACGCACACCTTTTACGGGCTTCGCTGTCAGCCCCTGACAGAAGCAACCAAGGTGTTTATCCAACCGTCTCCCCAAACAGGTGAGACCTCTAAACCAGCAGTTCAAAGTGTAGTTTCAAATCATACTGTATCAGCCTTTGTTATAAATTGTGGCCTAAGATTCTAAGTGAATTGCTCTGGTCCAGTGACAAAAAAATGGCAGTTATATATTCTGAAATATAGTGATTAGCTGTTCCTATATCATCACTATCTTCATCTAGATTGTGACATGCTTTATGCTTTCTCGAGAGGGAGAAAATTGCGTATGACGTCTTCAGAATTACACTCTATCTTCAGTCTGTCCTTGGAATACCTGTGACAAGGTATTACAAAGTTAAGAGTGAGTTGTGATACCACAGGTATTTCACCTTTACCAAAATTCATGGAGGCGAGGTAGCTATAGTAAGGTTTAGTGCATACATGTCAACATATCACTCATTCGAGAAATATTCAGTACCTATAAAACAGTGTTAGGCAGTAGGAATTAGGCAAGAAAGACACAGCCCTGCCCTCATGGGGCCTGCGCTGGAAGTCCCCAAGACCACCTCCAAGTTCTATGTTGCACTAGACAGACTTATAGGACTCAGTATGTAGTCATACCCACAGCTAAGACTTATTACAGTTAAAAAGCAAAATGAGCAGAGAGGCACATGGGGTGAAGTCTGGCAGAAGCCAGGTGCAACCAGGTGTGCTGCTGTAACAGATCTTAGCCACGAGGAAAACTATACACTGAGTCCCTTGAGTCCTGGCAAATCTCCAAACGAGAGGGTCGTCTTGAGGACTCCAAACCAGGAGATGAAATAACTTGGTCAAGGTCACACAGCTAGTAAGAGATGGAGCTAGAACTTGAACGCAAAGAGCCCAGTTCCAGAGATATTGTATGTTAATAACTGTCCTTTTTATAAAAGCCAAGATTTGTTTACTACCAGAAAATGAGAAGATACAAAGCAGATAATATTAATACCTTCATTTATAGCAAACATACTATAAGGCAGGCACCGGACTAAGTACTTTTATATGGTTTATCTCATTTAATCCTCGCAGTACTCACAGAAAGTGAGAACTTTCTAGAGTGTTGGAAATGATCTATTATCTGTCATCTGTAACTACTCACAAGGTAGTTACTATTGCTATCCTTGTTTCGCAGAGAGAAAAATGGGAAAATGGGATCTCAGAAGTGAACATTGTCAAGGAACATACATCTAATAAATGCAGAGTCAGGACTGAATCAGCCTTACTAACCATGCTGTCACCACTCTGCTCGACTGCTGCCCAACTGCGATCAGAAGGACCACAGGCCACAGGAACGCACATTCCCACTCTGGAGAAGGAGCGTCGCAAACAGAGCACATTTACCAGCACAATCCTAGATCCATCCCAAGACTCGAGGCAGCGTAAGAGGGGAGAAAGCTTGGGCCAGAGGCCGTCGGTTGGCAATTGATTAGACAAATGTGAACCAGCCACTAACTCCCAAATCTTTATATCCAGCTCTGTCTTCTGCACTGAGTCCTGCCATAACCAACTACCACTTAGACAGCTAAAAGGTAATGCGAACCAGAAAAAGCCAAATCAGAACTGAGTATTTCCTCCCAAATTGTTCTCTCATCTCCCCAGTGTGGGTAAACAGTACCCTCTACCTTAAAATCTTTGATTCTTCCCTTGTCCTCATTTCTCACATCTAATTCATAAAAAAAGTCTGCCAATTATTCTCCCAAAACATACTTCAAACCAGCCTACCTCTCCCTGTCCCCACGTCTGTCTCATCATTACCCTTTGCCTGGATAACTACAGATGCATTCAGGTCATCTTATGTCCCTTAAAGTACCTGAAAGCAATCACCTTGCTTTTAATGCATTTACTACCTGTCTCTCCGTTGTAGGATGTCAGCCGCCTGAGGGCAGGGATTTTGGCTGTTTTGTTCTGTGATATATCATCAGTGATGTTTGGCCCATCGTTGGTGTTCAACATATATTTGCCAAATGAATAAATGAAAGAAAACATGAACAGACCAATGATCACATAAATAACTGAAAAAAGGTGTTTGAGATCTACCATGAAGAAGGGCACCTGGTCTGGAGAACATTACAACTAAGTTTTAGCCAAACTTTCATTCAAACATTCATTTTTTTCCTTCAGAATTCAGTAAAAATAGTAAAACAATGCAGACATGTACAAGAGACTCAATGGACAAGAGTACAGAATAGAATGCAGGGCCATATGAGAGATGAATTGAATGGTATCTCTTTCTTCAGATATATAATATACACACAGATTTTAGATATATACATATATATACAAATACATAAATATCTAATGATAAGGACGGCATTTCGATCGACTTGCAAATGAATGACTAACAAATGACACTGTCGTAATTGGCTATCCATCTTGGAAGACAATGAAGTTAAATGTCAACCTTATGCCATTTACAAACTACAGTCATATTAAAGATTTAAAAATTTTAAGTAAATACTAAAAAAAAATTCAGGTGTCTTTTTCACTAAGTTTAGGATGGGTAAGGTCTTTTGAAACTAGCTATTTTGTTGATAAATGTAATAAGGGATGAAATATATTCACCCCGATCCTTTTTTTTTTCTCTTTTTCCTTCTACCAAAGGAGGGAGACATTTACTCTGATGTCTACAGTGGGATTTCTGGAGAGAAAAGAAAACTCGACCCACCTGGAACTCGGTCTTGTCCTCCCCGTGTTGGGAAGGGGCTGAGGCCTGAGAAAGCAGAGCTGCAAGAGAATGAAGCGTGAGATAAGTGATACCCGCCTGTGCCTCAGGTGCCACCTGCGCCTCAGGGACATCTGCCCCCTCACACACTGGTTTCCTTTCCCGTGATGCCAACTCTCCACCCACCTAACTCTCTCTTTCCACACTCGACTCATACATCCGCCCACACCCCACACCCATCATTAAGCTCACCTCTTTCCCCACGCCTCGGGGTCAAAGTCTCCATGGTCCCCACTCCCAAGGGTTTTGAGAGTGGCAGCAATTTTATTTAACCTCTGATCTTCCTAAGCTAGAGAAGACCCAGGTTTTCTTCATTCTTGAGACTTTCCAAGATCTTCCAAGGAGCGTCAGACAGATACCTGAGGTCACAAGCACCTGTCTCCACCTTCGCTCCCCTGAGCCTGGTTGGTTCCCATGCTCTGGGGACCTGTGGGCTCAGGAGGGAATTCGACGTCATCTGAGTTCTTTCTTCTGTGCTCTGGGTCTCCAGCAGGGTTCATGCCCTCTGGACAGTACTCACTCAGTGGAGATTTACTGAGTAGCTGTAGGCACAGTCCCTGCTCTGAAGGGACTCACAGGCCAGAGAGCCGAGCATGCTGTGGATGGCTGAAGACAGTCACAGAGGTGTCTGCAGGGAGGGCCGAGCAGCAGAAGTCTCGCAGTGGGACACTGGGCCCTACGGAAGGGTGCACAGATCCCGCAAACATGTGGGACTTGTGCCCTGTGAAGGAAAACCCAGAGTGTGAAAGTTTTAATCGCACTAGACTGTGGGGCTGCAAAAAAAAAAGCCCCCAAAACAAAAAGACATCCTGTCCTTAAGGATTCTAAAAATCACCATACAGCTCAGCAAATGTCTTCTAAATCAGAGTTTACAACCTTTTTTGCTCCACGGCTTCCTTTGGCAGTCTGGTGACACTCATGGACTCCTACTTAGAAAAATGTTTTAAATGCATAAAATACAAAAAACAGGATTATTTTAAAAGCTAATTATACTGGAATACAACCTTCGAAACTATTAAAACACCAAGTATGTGATTCTTTATTAACACATTAAAAACCATGAATTAACTACTATAATTTGAAAATAATGAGCTTAAACAATATTTTGAAATACCTATTGTAATACAATGTAAATTGTATTACAATACAATATAATTGTAATACAATATAAAAACAGCAATGATTTACATGGATCACAAAATCACAGGTCTGCTAATACTTCTGTGGTTTGCTGTGTACAGTCACAATGGAAGGAAATGCTGACTTTCAGTTCAACTAGAGTAAATGTTTTCTCCACTCAAGGTCATGGACCTGCTGCATTATGCCCACGGACTCAAGTTCAAGAATTCTTTTTCTAAAGGAATCCTTCTCCTGCCACCAGAACAAATGAATCACTCCAGGACCTGGCAACGCTGTTTAAATTGCTGGTTTTCCACCTTTCACATAGCCTGCCTGTCCCGTGAAGACCTCTAAATCATCACGGGACTCGAAGCTTCTTCGTTTACTTCTCCACCTTGCACGGGTCTGGTACACTGGATGCACTTAGCATATTCCATCCACAGGATACGATGCAGGGAGATGACGAGAACTGGAACCAGCTTGCAGCTAGTCAGTAGGTCGTGCAGACAATGACCACGAGCTCCTTCTTGCCTTACTTGTTTTCTCTTGAGATCCAAGCCACAGGGCAAGTTCAGGCAAACAGACACACACGCTTGGGGTGTCAGCTCATAAGATACTCCAGATTGTACTGCTTCAGAAGGCCATGTCTCCACCTTTGCTCTGTCTCAGACCTTTGCACAGCCCACTCTGGCAAGCACCTCTCTGTGTCACACATGGGGCACCGCCCTACACTAGGACTGCTCTCTGAAGCAAGTGTCAAAGGCTGGGCAACACAATACCTCCTACCCCGAGGCCAAATCTCTAACAAGCCATTTAAACTCAGCTCTTTAGGACCTCCCAGGACCAGGCTCTGCAAACTTCAGCATGTACCAACACCGTGAGCGATTGTTAACCTTTTTTCCATTTAGGAAAAGTGCAGCTCGCTGCCAATGTTAATTTAACATCATGCACAGGAACATTACATTTTCTAGGAGTTTACGTTTTCAGCGATCGAGAATTACTAAATTTTGAAAATGGAAATTTACTAAAACCCGAATGCTATAAATAGAAGGATGTCATTTGTTTCCAAAGACTATCAATACACTAGAGCGATGCGAAAATAAGAATAAAAACACGATACTTGACTTTGGGGGTCAGGTTAGGACTGTAATCCAAAAAACGAGATTAAGGTAAATGCTGCAGCCACAAGCACCACCGGCAAGTATTCTTGAGGTAAACGAGAATTGGGTTAAAACAGATTGCTGGACCCCACCTCCAAAGATTCAGAATCAACAGCTCTGCAGTGAAGTCCAAGGATCTGTATTTCTAAGAAGTTTTTAGGTGATGCTGATATGGCTGCTCCAGAGATGACACATTAAGTAGCATGTGCTAAACTACATTTGAGTGGCTGTGTTTCAGGGTTTCTAGGGGCTTCTAGTTTGTACAAAACTTCCTCATATCCCTGACCTCTAAAGGTTAGACTGCCTCAGGCTTTAGTCCGGGAAGTTTTGTCTATCTGTACTCATTCACTCCCTTGCTGAACACATCCAGTCTCATGGCTTCAAACAACATCGATATGCGTACTTAACATGCCCACAAACTCCAGCTTTGCCTCTAGAGGTCCCTCTCGCCTTTCAAATGAGAAAGGCAAATATTTGGGGGTGATCCTTGATTCCTCTCTTTCTCAAATACTACATCAGCAAATACGTTCAAATTATAGCCAGAATTGGACCAATTCTCTAACTTAGTGTTACTACCCAAACCACCACCACCTCTTGGCTGAATTCCTGCAACAGCCTCCTACCTGATCTGCTTCACTTCCTGCCCTCCACAGTCTATTTCCTACACAGTAGCCACGGTGGTGTATTTTTGTTTTTGTTTTTTATTTTTATGAGAGTTTACTGAGCCAAACTGCTAACATGTGGCAAGAAGCAAGATCTCAAATGCTCTAAAGAGTGATGTCTTTAAAATATAAATAAAGTCATGTCACTCGTCTGGCCAAGACCTTCACCAAAACTCTTTCAATGGCCAACAGACCTGACACTATTCTGGTGACCCAATACTCAACTTCCTACTCATCCTTCCTTTCTCATTATGCTCAGCCCCTCTGGCCTCCTAACTGTTCTTCAAATAGACCAGTCATGCACCCACCTCCTGGCCTTCGTTGCTGTCCACAGACCCCTCACTTCCTTTGGGTCCCTACTCAAGCGCCATCTTTTCAATGACGTCACCCGACTATCCTATTTGAATTTGCAAGCCCCTCTGCAGACACTTGCAAAGCCCCTTCCCTGCTTCATTCTTCTCTGTGAACCTTATCTTCTAACCTACTGTGTTTTTCTTGTGTACTGTCTTTCTGTGTTCAGCAGGATGTGAGCTCTATGAGAGCTGTGATTTTAGTCTCCAAGCATACTGCAGGAGGAGCTCAGGAACTGTTTGTTTGTTTGTTTGTTTTTATTTATTTATTTTTGCCGTCTCTCATTCGAGTACTAACCAGGCACAACCCTGCTTAGCTTCCAAGATCAGACATGGGGCTTGTTCAGGGTGGCACGGCCGTAGACCATGGACTGTGGCTCCACTGGGGCGTGAACCCAGGACCTCCTGCGTGTAAAGCAGACGTGCTAACTGTTACACTATGGAACCATATCCTCAGGAACTATTTAAATGGGAGGATGGGGCTCACCTGAACTCAGCCTGCTGATACCTGGATCCTGGGTCTTTTGGTACCAGCTACAGAGCAAAAAGGATTCTGTTCCCCAGTTCGTTCTCTTAGTAAATTACATGCAAAGGACCAGGCTGGGTGTGCTGGGACACAACAGTGATCACGGCAGAAAAGGACTCTGCGCTCAAGCAGCTGACATTCTAGCCAGGAATATGGCACTCATTTACTGAAATTCTATTATGTGTCGGGTGCCCAAACTATAAGGAAAGATACAGTCCTTGACCGTGAGGAGCTCACTCTGGGGAGAGAAAAAGGAAGATAAAAATGGCTGCAACAAAGGCTGTAAAAGAGATACTGCAAAGGTAGAAATAACAGGACTTGATGAATATTCCGTGTGGGGATGAAAAGGACAAGAAATCAAATGTGAGTCTGGGGTTGAAGTTTGAGGACAATGGGTAAATTATGGAGTTTGAATCCAGACGGCAAACGAAGGAGCAGGGTTTTGCAAGTTGCAAGTCTTGTCTCTCAATATTGGAACTGTCAAATGGCTTGGGTTTAAGTTCTGGCTCAGACACTTTGTAGCTGTATTGACACTAGCTGTACTGACACAAATTTCTGAATGAGTCTGTTCTTTCTTCTGTTAAGTGAAGATAATACTTCTTAATTGCAGAGCTAAAATAATGCAGTCTTTCTCACACACATACACATGAATACCTGTATGAATAAAGTTTATAATCAAGTGCTTGGCACACAGAAAATCTTCAATGAACTATTATCATTCTTGTTATTCATTCATCCGAGCACTAACCTAAGAATATAGGCATTTGTTAATTTAACAAAGATACATCCAGTGTCTAACTATATCTTAGACACTCTGACAAATGCTGGGGATAAGGCAGTAATTCAGAGAGACAAGGTACTTGTTCTTATGATGCCTGCATTCTGGTAAGTAAACAAGTCTATAAATAAGTTGATCTTTGATTACAAAAAGGGCATTGAAGAAAATAAAACAAATGTGATAGATTCTTGTTTACCAACCAGAATTTAAGCTCCCTCGGCTTGAACATAGGTGGCAGGTGTGGGGGCACAACATTAAATCAGGTTGTCATGAATGGTCTCTAAGACCTGCATGAAAATAAATAAGCTGTGCAAAGGTCTGGACTGGGAAAACTATAGAGAGAAGTGCAGGTACAAAGGCCTTGACTCCTGGCCAGGTGACACTTGCTAAGGTACTTAACCTTTCTAAGCCTCAGCATTCTTATCAATAACATGGGACTAAAAATATCTGACTTACAAAGTTGCTGAGCAAATTAAATATATTTATTCATTCAGATACTTGTTAACATATTAATATGTTAATATGCCAGGCACCAAGGATACAGGCTGTCCCAGGCACCAAGGATACAGCAGCGAAAGCCCTCACCATAATAACTTGCATATAAAAAGCATGTAATTAATGTAAACCATTATAGTTACCGTACTCATTTCTTCCCTGAATCTAGCACAGCCTTGAAACAGTGTAAGCCTGAATGATTTACTGAACAAATGAACCACTACTAGGAGCCAGGGAGAGAATACACTAAATTAAGACATTTGGAAGTTTCTCAACCTTAGAAGAAACCCATTTCTGGGGGAAGGCAGCTAGGGCTTAAGGGCCTAAATGGGCATTTATCAAAACAAAAAGGATGAGAATTTGTCAAAAAAGCAGGCCTCTGTTTGGGAATACAGCTGGCATTGCCATGAAACAAATCAACAAAAAAACCAAAGTTCTACTCACCTGAGCTCTAACGTCAAGAGACCAGGCGTTATTCCTTCCTTTTCTATGCAATTCTCGCTGGCAAAGGAACGGTCCCAAGAAAGCAAGGCTGTGAATGAAAAGAAGTGAAATATAATGATTTTATCACCAACGCACCACAGGGAGAAATCTCTGAGCACCAACTGGATGTAATCTACGCCTTCCTTTTATCTACCTTCCAGTAATTTACTCCTACCCCTTCCTTCAGGAGTGCAGGCACAGGGACCGCCCTGCCTGTGGACTCAAGTGAAAAGGGCCCGCATCATCGCTGCTTTGGATCCTGTCTGCATGCCTGCTCCCACTGTAGCTCCCACTGTAGGACGCAATGAGAATCAGGACACAGTTTCAAGATTTGAATTCAGAGTTTTGACTCTCATAGACTGTGTGACAGTGTGGCATTCAACCTGTGTGCGCCTCCGACGCTACAAAAAAGAGCCAGCAATGATCCATCAGCAATCGCAACTTGTACAGTGCTTAATAATCTCAAAGGAACACACACAGAACATGAAGAATCAACTTCTGCAGCTCTTTATAGACTTTGCAGGCAGCAAACTCTAAAATTAGTACAGAAGGAGGAAATAATCTTCTACTGGCCTCTCTGGGAATCTTTAAGAGAAAAAAGGAAAACAAGAAAAATATGTAATAAGGCTTAAAAACCAACAAAATATACGGTACGGCAGGCGGCTACCGTGAAGGATCTGCCTGAACTGGAGTCTGTGAAACCGAGAGCTGCCGGCCTGGAGCTGTCCCTTCCAAGCCCTGGGTAGCGGAGGACTGCCGGCCCGAGCCCCGCCCCACGTCCCAGCCCGGGATGCTCGGTGTTCCGCCTCCTCAAACTCCTTCTTCGCTAGGCCGAGAAGGCCTAGCAATTCCTTGGCTCCGACCCTCTGCCACACACCGCCCCTTTCCCCCTAGGTCTTAGACATCCAGCCTCTGTTCCCACGGCCAGAAAGGAGACTTCCAAGAAGACCCACGTCCCTTTTCGTACTCACCAACGCGTAAGAAACCATGGAAGACTTGCGCTGGCCGGAAGCGGAAGTGGGAGACTCAGCAGGGCCCGGACTACATTTCCCAGGACCCACCGCGGCGTACAGTTTACTTAGGGTCCAGATAGTGACGTAAACGAGTGTCCACCTGGAGCCCAGCTCAAGGCGGTTTGAGTGGGAAGGAGGATGACAGTAAGTGTACCCAGGAAGCTTCCGGGACGCACGATGTTGTCGTGCTCAGCTTTAGGGCCCCCTCTAGACGTTTCTTTTCTTTCCTTAAAAAAAATTTATTACTCAGTAGTAACTTGTTCACGTTGTGGAAAATCTGACAATTCTTAAACAAATCCATAATCGCATCACCAGGGTATCTAAAAGCATTGTTGTTTTGGTATAAATTCCTGTATGCTTTTTCTTTTATTCCAAAAGCATAATCAATGTTAAGTTAAAAAAAAAAAAGCATGAAGAAAAAAAATGTTAAAAAAGAACGAAATTACAGTCCTTTATAATCCTGGCACCTAGAGAAAAGAAGCATCATTAGTATCTCTGCCTACATATTTTCTGATCTCCTATGCAAGTAAATATGTATTAAATTTTTTTAGTCTGTGGCCAAACCACCCCTAACGTGCCAGATCCCCTCTGATCTTGGAAGCTAAGCAGGGTCGGGCCTGGTTAGTACTTGGATGAGAGACCACCTAGGAAGACCAGGTGCTGTAGGCGTAAAAAATAAAAAAATAAAGGGATTGTAAGCTGACAAGGTCCTTGAAATCTGTGAGGTCAACCAAGGGTTGCCTCACCTAAAAAACAAAAATTTTTTTCTTCTCACAAAATTGTTATAATATTTGGACCGTTTTTTTTTTCTCATTTTGTATTGTAAGTAGCTTTCCATATTACTAACTAATGAAATTTTTAAGTGGTTTCTTAGGATTCTATAGTTTTAGATACCACTTCATCTGCCAATTGTTATATTTCGAATCTCTATGTATCAAAACCAGTTATAATCATGTCCTTATTTTTTCCCAATTTGTTAAATCGAACATGCTGCCTCATTACCGCATTGCACAACACTGAAGGGACTGGGCCATAAAACAAAGCATTTTTTGTAGACAGCAAAGCAGAAAGATGAAATGAAAGTGGACCTCCATGATCTTGTTAAACTAATACACCAACTGTATTGAAGCTATTGTTAATATATATACATATTTTATAATTTTTATAATTCAAGTGATAGTTTATATATATTATATGTATTCTGGCTGAGTCTTCTGTCTGATATGTATTTTCAAATATCTTCTTTCATTATGTGGATTATATCTTTTAATAGTGCCTCGAGCAGAAGTTCGTACTTTTAATATAGTCCAAGTTATCAATTACTCCTTTATGATTGTTTATTTCCTGTTTCATAAATCTTTGCCTACTATAGGAGCATAAAAGTGTTCTGTGCTCTTTTCCTCTAAAAATGTTTGTTTTCCTTTTCACATTTAAACATATCATCTTTCTGTCATTTAGTTTTGTAAATGTGGTGAGGTAGGACTCAGGATATTTTTCCACCATGATACCCAATTGTTTCACTTACTATTTCATCTACTATGGGTTATTCCAACGCACTGAGGTTTCACCTTCACCGTATTCAGGTGACTATGTATATGGATCATCCAGTTTTGTCTATCTTGTCTTAATGCTAACTGATTTAAGACAGGTCCTGTTTATCTCTTGCTGTAAGTCCTCCAGCTTTCTCAACATCTCTTTGACTAATGTTGGTGGCCCTTTTCGTTTTCATGTAATTTCTGGAATCAGCTCATCCATTCCCACCAAATCTCCATAGGAATATTCAAATGCTTTGAACCTCTAGATTAATTTGGCAAGATTTGATAGCTTTACAATATTAATACCTTTACAATATTCATTTATTTCGGCCATCTTCAAATTTGTTTCAATATTTTTTTCTTAGTTTTCCATGTAGAAGTCTTGCACAGTGTTCATTATATTTACTATAAGGGATCTGAGGGTTTTATACAGTTATAATTTTTTTTACATCTATTTCTATTTATTGCTGTTATATAGAATATGATTAATTTTGTGTAGTTTTGTGATATTCACTTGTTAAATTCACTTCTAAATTCTCATAAACTCTCTGTAGATTCTTTTACTTTACTTAAGCAAACAACCATGTTGTCTGTGAATGACAGTTTTTTCCTCTTTCAAATAATTATGCCTTTCATTTTTATTATACATAAATAGTTGCTTTAAAGAAAATATTGGACATTTTTTTTTTCACTATTAACACTTTGGAACAAACTAAAGTCTGTGCCTGTGGGAGAATTGGGGTCCATGATGGGCAAAAGGACAGGCACAGAGAGGACTAGTGGGTGTACCTTGAATATGTTAAACTTGTTAACCCCCCAAACTCCACGTACAGGACCCATCAGACTGAGACAAAGAAGAAAGAATTGGGAGGGACGTTGCTCCCATGACCACAGAGGACAGGACCATCAGAGCTCCCAGGATTCCTCCTTTATGCACTTGATATGCAAATACTTTGGCCCCATTTGAACCTGCCAGTTGTGCTGGCTCTGGAGGAGACCACACTCTCAGCAGGAATCCCAGCTTTCCTTCACAGAGCTTTTGACAGGTCCAGAATGAGAGGGATTCTGAGGTCTCTGGAGTCACTCTCTGACTCACAGGCAGGGCATATGAAATGAAGTAGGGAGCCAGCCTTTTCTCCCTCAAATAGCCAACCTGCATTATCATTTACTGACGAGCCATACTCCCATAAACCCTAGCTCATTTAAAACACTACCTTTATCACGTACCACTTTCTTATATATAGTTCGGTGAATACTTTGAGTTCTTTCTTTAGAGCCACTGAACTTTCCATCTCTTGTTCCCCTAATTACAAACTATCGTAACTAATACTTTTGCAATACAGGTAAATAGTTAGTCTCTTTCCTTTTATTTCCTCAAATGCTTTATTTTTATTTTTTGCCAAGATTTTTTTTTCACTACAAGAATTTTAGAACCTACATTTAGTTAAACAATTATCTTGGAAATTTTATTAGGATCCCACTGTATTTATAGATTAATTTTGGGGAAACCAGCTGCTGTATAAAACTGAGATTATACAAGAACAGTTCACATATTCAAGTCTCCTTTATACCTCTCAACTGATTTGGGATATTAGTATTCAGTTTTCTTTTAATGCCTTTCTAGGGTTTTGATATCAGGTTTATACTGACAGCATATGAGTTGCGCTATATTCTCTTGTTTTCTTTTTACTAGAACAGTATGTGTTTGGGAGAATCAATCAGTGAAATCATCTGGACCTGGACTTTCCTTTGTAAGAACTTCAATTTATTTCATGGATTTAAAAGGCTATTCTTGTTATGTATTTCTTCAGTGAGCTTTGGTAGTTTGTAGTTTTCAAGGAATTTGTCTATTTCACCTAAATTGTTGACATTATTAGCATAAAGGTAACAAGTCTTTTACTTTTCTTTTAATGTATGTGGAATCTGTTATGCTGTCTCCGCTTTTATTTCTAATTTTGGTAATTTGTATCTTCTCTTTATTCTGGCTAGAGGTATATCAATTTTATTGATCTTAAGAATACAGCTTTTGGTTTCATTGATTTTTGTCTATAATTTTTGTTTTTTATTTCATTGGTTTCTGCTCATTATTTCCTTCTTTGGGCATAATTTGTTCTTCTTGAAGATGAAGATTTATTTCAGACATTTCTTCTTTTCTAATGCCAGAGCTTAATGCTACAAATTTTTCTTTAGTTACTGAATTAGCTGCATACCACAAGTATTGGTGTTGTGTTTTCAGTTTTATTTAGTCTAAAACATTTTCTGATTCCTCTTGTGATTTCTTCTTTGACCCATGAATTATTTCCAAGAGTGCTGCTGAATTTCTAAATATTTGGATCCATTCTCAAAAACTCAAGAAAACTCATTTGTATATCTCTAGCCTCCTTGGTCTCTCTGCTCTGATATGTCTCCTTAGCTGAGATTGCTGGACTATCTTTGGCATGCGCTGCCTGCTCTGTGGTCTGGAAACTGCCTCCTGATAGTTAACTGCAGAAATATAGGGCTCGCCTCATTTGTTTCTCTCCTTTTAAGGGTCAGAGGCCTGCTCTGCCCTGAGACCAAATATATGGCCCTGTTACTCCATCGTGGGCAGATTCAGAAGGGAGAGTTTTAGTTTTAATCCTAAAAAAAAAAAAATGAGAATAACAATTGTTCCCTGTGTTGCACCACCCTGGTTGAACCTGTTCTAAAATTTGATAAAATTGCAATGCTGCCACCCCCTAGACCGAGTTGCCCCTTCTTTTGGTTGCAATGAACCGGAAATGTTCGGCCACTAGGGAAGAGCCCTGTTGATGGGCTTCACCCTCTGTGGTCCTGTCAAACACAAGACCCAATGTGTGAATATTACCTGCCCTACTGGCTCGTTTTCACTGAGGGTGAATCGTCCATAACCCCTATAACTGTGAACCATAGAGCTGGCCTTGCTTGCTCAGTGACCGTGTACATTTAGGTTTAACAACAGAAGGTTTTGACACACTCTATGGAAATAGTGGGGTGTGCTAATCACCTCTCCTTTTTTTAAAAAAACACTTTCTGTGAGCAAAGACCTAGATAGTAACTTTCACAGTGAAAGTTACTGAAAATCTTTGCTTAGGCAGTAATCTCAAAAGACCTTCTCCCATAAGAAATCCAGTTTCACTTTTTTTAATTTGGGAGACAATGGGATAGATTTTTCCGTGAACAGATTAGGAAAAAACACACATCAAAAAGGAGCAAATAGGATTTCTCAAACGGAAAAGATATGCAGCGGAGGGCACAGGGCCATTGTCTGGTACCTTCTGGTTAAGGACAACTGCTGTACTTATCAGTGGCCTCTGATGCTTTGAGAAGTAAATTGACTGCAGAAGCTATTTTCCTATCTTGCAGCATCTGAATTGCCTACCTTCCAAAATCAGAGCTGAAAATGTCAAATGCTCACTTTCCCAACCCTACTTGTGGGGGACTATATTACCTAGTTAGGTCAAGTCTTCTGGGGGGATTGTGGGAGAAGACCTTTCTCCTAGATGAAAAGAAAGCCCCTCCCTTCCTTCCTGCTTAGGATGTTCACTGTATGAAGATGTAACATTGGTGGCATGGCAGCAATCTTGTGACCACAAAGAAAAGGTGAGAACAGAACTGCCATCCTAAAAAAACCTGGGAACACCTACCTTTAGAAGTCTTGTGAGACAAACAAACCCCTATAATAGCTGGGAATCCTATTACTTGTAGCTGATGATGTCCTACTGGATGAACAAGGATCAGATGGACTTTCCCTGAGAATCCTCCATAGCACCCACTCCTCGAATTTTTCCTATAAAATAAAAATAGAAAGCATAATCTTTCAGGCAGAAAATATATTTGAATTTGGCCTTTCCTCAAGCAAAATTAATAGAGAAACCAGTTGCCTTCCTCCTCTGAGAACCTTGTCAGAATAAGTTGGTGACATCCAGCAAAGCGATTTCAAAAAATAGGTCTTACCACATTGGTGTGGAGGCTCCCTCTCATAAGTCATCACTGTCACTAAACTGAGACTCTATTTGCTCTTGTTTCTCTGATTTCCAATTCTTGTGCCACTCACCATGTATCACGGTTTGATTTAGCTCAGAATATGGTTCAACTAGTTTGATTCAGATGAACATTTGAAATGATAAGTATCTCAGTTTACCCTTGCCCAATGGGCCTCAAAATATTTCTGGCTCGTATGAGTTCCAATCCTAATACAATATACCTCTTAGATACATCAAGATCCCTTCGTTATTAAGTTACTTTCATTAATAAGAGTTTCAGCAGCATCATTACAATGACCCTAAGAGGCACTGAAAACAGCACTATTGATTTACTTAGATTATCACATACAATTCTCTATAAAATTGTCCAGTCTTTTCCCTCCTCAATAACACTATCTAAAATCTTTTGGGTAAAGTTAGATGTCTTTTTGAATGCTATCATAACCCAGATTCAAGGGTTTCAATTTAACCTTGAGTTAAGATTGCACCTACTGAGGGCCAGCTGTACTGGAAAGAGATGCTACAAATAGGATGGTCTCACGGTGATCCCCACATCTGCTCCACACCAGGGTGGGGTAGCACGAAACCAGTTACATTCTAATTTGTTCCAGATGTGTGGCAGATAGAGTACTGTTTTCCACAAAAGGAAGTATTTCAATCAGGTTCTAGCACATCTGCTGAGTGATGTGCTAGAAGCAATCTTGAATGAGAGCAACTTTTAGAAGCAGAACAACTAGGGAAATCCAACTGGAAAAAGAAATATTAACTGGAATTCTATTTAGATATTTGGTTTCTAAGCCTCCCTCAGCCACATATATAATGCTGTTTCAGTCAGTGTTCCTTATTTCTCTCCTTAATGGTTTGTTTCCTGGATAGTTAATTTATACTTTGCCGGCCCCATCCCCATCCCCATGTGAAAGATGGACCATATTCACTTAACATTTTTATTCATTTTCTTCTGAAGCTTCAACAGAACAAATAAGGGCACTCACTGGAGGTGAGTTGTCAATAATCCTGATCACTTTAAAAAGAAATCTGCTCCCTTCAGTGATAAACATAACCAAATACACCTGGGTTGGGTCCATTTATTAATGGCATCTTTATCTGTCCTCACACAGCCCATGGCCTAGCCACCAGAAAGGCAAGTGATGGAAGTAAACCTCTCTGAGTGTCAGTGGGGAGCCTGAGCTGGAATTTTAGATGTCCCTTTCACTGTGAGATGAAACTTGTAGTTTTCGGATCTTAAGTCCAGTGAAGGTTCCATTTCCTGTACAAATCTACATATAAACCTGTTTTAATCATGTTATAAACCTGCTTGCAGGACAATTTAGACTACTCAATGTAAGCGCCTTTTGTGAAGACTATTAGAAGTTGAGGTTATGCCTCTTATGAACTAAATGTTTGTACAGGGATTTCGAAATTCATGTTGAAGTTCTAACCACCAATGTGATGGTGTTTGGAGGTGGGGCCCTTTGGGAGCTGATTAGGTCATGAGGGTGGAGTCTTTGCGAATGGAATTTGTGCCCTTATAAACAAGGCCCCAGAGATCTCTCTTGACTCATGCCATGTAAGGGCACAGCAAGATGGCCATGTAATAACCAGGAAGTGGGTCCTCATCAGACATCCAATCTGCTGGTGCCTTGATGTTGCTTGTTTAAGCCACCTAGTCTATGGTATTTTTGTTATAGCAGCCTGAACAGACTAAGACAGTGCCTTTCTTTAGCACTCTCGATACTGCATCTCACAAAGAACCCGCGGCTCTGTTTAGACCCACCTTGGTCCTGCTTTCCATGACTGATGGTTTCTCAATGCTCTAAGTGTTCCTGCCAGTTGGTAGGAATCCCACTGGGTCAGTGGCCTCTGAGATCTATGTAACAGCACCCAACTATCTCTGAAAGTGTTTTTATCTATTACCTGTAAGATATTATGAGCCCATTTCTATTTTTCTGCCTTAAGATAAGCTACTCACCAAAGAGCACTTGGTTCTACATTGCTGCTGCGTAAATGATGGATCCCCATCATATGCAACCCAAGAGGCTGCTCAGCCTTTAAGGGAACAATTACTGCCATTTTCAATTTAACTCAGTCTCCGTCTTTTACTTAAAAAAATTTTCTCAGTGTTTTCTGACCAATTTGAATATTACATAAACACAAAACCCCACAATTTTACAGTTTCTTTCAAAGCCAGAAACTTTAGTTTTCCTTTCCTAAAAGAAACGCAATTGGACTTTATCCAGCAATAACAGAACATGCCCCAAACACAGTAGTCATCCCATCTTCTCATTTGGACGTAGGAGCCATAATCACTCATGTGCAGGCACAGGCTACAACACCCAGGGAAGGGAGTCCAACTTCTTGGGGACACATTTTGAAATTGGCTGTATTGTATACAGATCTAGATGATCAATGCTATCAGCAGTGTCTAATTAAAGTACCAGATTACAAAAAGACATTTTAACTCTCTCTACCCCAGGGCAACAGAAAGAAATACTAAAGCCGAGAGTACAGCAGTACCAATGATGGAATCCTCATACAATCAGTACATCATAATATCAGAGAATACAGATAAGTGGCTTTGAGATTTCATTAGAAAAAAAAATCTCCTCTGGTTTTTCTATAGCTTTGGTTCTTTTATAATCTAATCACCACTCCAAAAATTCAGCACATTCTACTTTTGATGACATTCTATATATAATTATTTTTAAAAAGTGAATTATCAACCCAGGTTAATGGCGTGTCCTTGAAGTTTTTCAAAAGTACAGAAAAATCACCCATAGCAAGTTCCAGCCTGCCACAAAATGTCCTGCAGGGGTTGTACGGTCCTTGTCATTTCACAAAGCAAGTAATGGTGGAGAAAAAATGTGGATAAATCAAATACAGAACAAGAGGAGGAATTTATGGTCATAAGAATTACCCTCTTGGATCTGTGGTGCAGTCAAGGCAGAGATATCAACAATCCAGGCCCGAACAAACACTGCCAGAGAATGAACTAGTAGAACCTGGGCAACAAAGAGGTACAACATCCAAGAGGAATAGCCAAGCTTCATGGACTTGACCCAACAGCTAAATTCCAGAAATCCTCCCTGAAGAAGAGAGGAAATGATCATGAAGATTGTCATGACCTCAGAATCATCATTCAATAGAATACAGATGTTAGAGAGCCCAGACAGGTGAGGTAAATACTACGAAAAGTTTTATCAATCCAATTTGTCAGCCTATGTCCACTGAATGCTAGCCTCAGTGGAACACAAATCAATAGCACATTGTCCACAGGACAGAAAATCCAACATTACTGTTCTAGATGAAGATCTACTTGGCTAATGCCAAAAGTGACATTTTTAAATGTAACAATACTGTTTTCACTGCAAAGTCTATAAAAGTCTTCATTTTAGTTAGACCCCCAGATGAATCCAAATAAGAATTAAATTATCCTTGGCAGTAAAAATTATGTCACCAACTTGGTGGTTTCACAAAAGTGGTTTTAGAAAGCTTTTGAGTATCTACTGGCAACAACCAAAGTTACTGAACATTAGCTTGGTAATTTGACCTGGTTTTACGATATCTTTTTTTTTTTTTTTTAATGCCTAGTATCTAAAACATCTTTTCATATTAGGATTTTTTCACAAGAAAAGGATTGGCTAACACACAGTGATCCTAGACTTGGAAATGGATACAAGATACGACTCTGGGTTATACCTTTGTGGGGGATGAGAGTACCCATGTTTTCATCTGTAAAAGACAGCTATGTTAAGGAGGCTACATGTACATATTTAAACAAGTGAAAGCGTAGAAAGTGAAGAAAATGTTGACATAGGGACTAGGCAAAAGGGGTGGGCTATACTGGAAACTTTTTTTCCTTTGCAAAATGAGTAGCAATTCCATGAGTCACAAACGGCCCACAGAATTAGTATGAGTGGAAGGTAGAGCCCACCCTACCTACCAGGATGGACTCTCCACAAAATACCAGGCACCAGTGGCCACAGCTTCCCAACCTCCCACATAGCAAGTTGCAGGCAAAGCCTAGGATTTACCAGACTAGGATCGTCCCAGGCTTGGAATCAGAAGAAATCAATGCAGAGATATTAAGGAGCTTAATATATTGTGAGGAACTGTGAGAACATAACTAAACTCTCAAAAGCTTCAGTGTAGTTCGGGCAGTTGCATCTGTCTATAAGCCGTGAACATGGTCTTCCTTGCCAATTCCTGGAGCCGCCTAATAGCCTTTCGACAAACCCCTTTTCCTGAATCAATTTGCTATAGCTGGCTCATGTGCTTTCCCACTCAGAACCCAGGCTGCTACAGTTTATAAAGAGCAAGAGAACACTTACTGACATGATCCATCAAGTCTTCTAAAGGGAAACTGAGTCCATGTGCAGCCTCTATCAACAAATTGGAAAAATACTAAGTTTTCAAGATAAAGTTCTAAAGGCTTACCTAAGATTAACTGGTCTTGTCAAGTATATTAAGTAAGACACACAGAATAGATGACATTAAGTACAAAATCCAGAAGAAATTACCGAATGCAAAAGGCGTATATGAAAAAAGTATTACCTTTAAAAGGCTGGGTCTCCCCTCCTCTTTACTGAAATCTCTCAAAAACTTTGATAAAAGCCTATTTTGCTTTGTCAAGCCTGGGAATAAGCTTGAAACATAAAACCACGAAATACGTGGAAAGGGTGCAAAAGGGGTAGAGACTGAGCAGGAGTGTGGGAAAACACATGACGGCTATAGTTAACACTGCTGTGTGGTATATTGAAAGTTGCTATGACAGTGAATCTAGTTTCAGAAGTTTAATTACATATTTTTAGCATGTTGTCACTCTAACTTCTCATTTTTGGTTGACCATCGTTTGGTTAAAAGAGAGTATCTTTCCCACAATAGGAAGTTATTGAGCAAATGATAGAAATTAACATTTTTGTTTATTTATTGAATCTATCTTATTCAAAACACTTGGCGAGCATATAATACTTACGACTTGGTGCACACCGATGCCTCACATATTCAATCTGGTCACACGCATATTCAATCAGGAACACACGCACACACACGTGCACACGCACACGCATGCACACACTTCAAAAATTTTTTGTAGTTTTGTCAGTTTCACATTTTCAATGAAATATTTAACATTTACCAAAAAGATTACTTTGCAATATACCACTTCCCAAACTTGAAATCTTCTGAGCCCTCCTTCTTAGCCCATCTGTCTTTATACTTATTTGTGAATTCATGGCTTCTTGCCTTCAAAGTAAGATTCGACATGCCCAGTGAAAATCATGTGCTTGTACCTAGCAGTGGCATCGATTTCACCTATAACTGAAGAAAAGAGCCTAAGAGGTCCCATTGCTAAATTAGTTTCCACAATTTATGTTGTTCTCAAAAAGGCAATGCATGGAGAACCCTTGCTAGTCCTCCATCTGTGCACTCACGGACTGAGTGAAGAGTCTCTTGAGGTGGGGAGCCAGTTTTGCAGCCATCAAAACTTGTCCCTCCAGAAGTTGTCACTTCAGGTGTGCTGTACTCTCCGGCTTAATCTCCATAGAGATGGATCCACTTAGGGTCATCTCATGGGGACAGGATTTTACAAGGGTGACCATCCCCTATAAGATATCATTTTAGCTTTTTCTTTCTCCTGGGAATCTACCTCTATTATCTGGTCTCTCAGTTAAACTCTCAAACTATTATTTATTAACTCTCTGGAATCAGAGGTTTTGGGTTCATAACCCACAGAATTAGAATTCATGATTCAGGGGCAAAGCCAGAAAGACATGTGAACCAAATCTTAAAAAAAAAAAAAAAAAAAAAGAATTAATGAGAAGGTACAAGCCTTACCTCACCAAAGACTTTCTTGCAAGTTTAATTTAGGTAATGAGCATTTTTAGCCAGGACAGTGCCTTCCCACTCAGAAAACTCTTACATTTGGGAAGATTTCCCAGAGAAAAAAGACAATCTACAGGAATGGAGGGAAAAAAAAAACCACCTTAAAAACAGAGCTCCTTTACACTGCTTTGGATATATGAAAAAAAAGAAGAAAAAAGCCAATTTGGCTCTTACACTGCCCATGCATTCTTAGTTCCTCATATCGAAACCTTTTTGGCTTAGATTTCCAGTTCCAAATTCCCACGGAAATATTTTATTTTCAATGAAGAATATTCCTGGGGATCTAAGTTTTACAGAGTAACCTAATCATACTACCCAAACAGAAATCTCAGAACCCTGAGGAATCCTGGCTATCTGACTGTCCAGTCTTTCTTAAAGAGTCAAAGGAGGAGAAAATCTTTGTGTTTTTCTTTTTGTTTTTAACTAATTTTTACTCATATCATTTATTATGTCAAAACATTATACATTTCAAAAGAAGGAAACCAGGCATAAATCTAAAAATCAAATAGATACACCTAGAATTCCTTTCAATTCTGATCTGTACACAACTACCTTATCACAATGGTTCTAGAAATAAATGTTCTATATTCTTCTGCATTTTTCCTTTATATCATAGCCATTTTCCTAATTTTTACAAAATCTTCACATGTAAGAGAAAGTGCTGTATGAGAGAGGATATAAAGTAGCTAGAGGGGAAATCATATTGTAAGATGATACACTAAAATACTGTTTTTAAGCTTAATTCCTAATAACTACAGCAATTGGTCAACCTCAAAAACAAACCTACTAGTGTTTGCATTCTCATTTACTCTTTATTGGAAAAGAGATCTACCTCACTGGCCATCACTCCAGAGCATGTTGTCCGTTTTATGGTAATTCTCTCAGAATCAGGTCTGAGTGCTTTCTGCAAGGAAAAGTGCCAATATTTATTATTTTGTTGTTGTTGTTGGCAATGTGTCATAAGAGCTAAGTTTGATTCTGTATGTGAAATTGCTAAGTAAAATATGTAATCCATAGTCCCCCTCTTTTTTCTCCAGAACAAATTTCCAGATACACAACAACAGAGGGTTAACTGAAAACTTTCCCAATTTTTATACTAGTTCTTTCCAATACAAGTGCTCGCTTCTAAAAGAAAGAGAAGGAGAGGGGAGGAAGGAATACGTTCTGGCTGAAAATCTTCCAAATTAGTTACATTCATAGGGTTTCTCTTCAGTATGAGTTGCCTGATGCCTAATAAGTTTAGAGCTATTAATGAAAGCCTTCCCACACTGATGACATGTAAAGGGTTTCTCCCCAGTATGTGTTCTTTGATGTACAATAAGTCGAGCACTCAAGCTGAATGTTTTTCCACATTGACTGCATTCATAGGGTTTCTCTCCAGTATGAGTTCTCTGATGTTGAGTAAGGCATGAACTCTGCCTGAAGGATTTCCCGCACTGATTGCATTCATAGGGCTTTTCTCCAGTATGAGTTCTCTGATGAACAACAAGAACGTAACTCTGGCTGAAGGACTTCCCACATTGATTACATTCATAGGGTTTTTCTCCTGTGTGAGTTCTCTGATGCATAACAAGGTGAGAACTGCGGTTGAAAGATTTCCCACACTCGTTACATTCATAGGGTTTCTCTCCTGTGTGAGTTCTTTGATGTGCGACCAAGCTGAGAGCTCCAGCTGAAGGACTTTCCACACTGATTACATTCAAAGGGTTTCTCTCCCTGTGTGAGTTCTCTGATGGGCAACGAGCTTATAACTCTGACTAAAGGACTTTCCACTGATTACATTCATAGGTTTTTCTCCAGTATGAATTCTTTGATGTGCAATAAGTTTATAGCTCTGGATAAACGATTTCCCACACTGATTACATTCATAGGCTTCTCCAGTATGAGTTCTTTGATGTGCAATAAGTTTGTAGCTCTGCCTGAATGACTTTCCACACTGATTGCACTCATAAGGCTTCTCTCCAAGTATGAGTTCTCTGATGCACGACAAGGACATAGCTCTGGCTAAAGGATTTCCCACACTGATTACATCTATAAGGTTTCTCTCCAGTATGAGTCCTCTGATGAGAAACAAGGTGAGAGCTCCGGCTGAAGGATTTCCCACATTCGTTACATTCATAAGGTTTCTCTCCTGTATGAGTTCTCTGATGCGCAACAAGATGAGAGCTCCAGCTGAAGGATTTCCCGCACTGGTTACATTCAAAGGGTTTCTCTTCAGAATTTCTCATGTTTTGCACAAGGGATGAACTCTGGGAGGTTTTACTGTACTTATACTGACTCTTTTCAACAGGGATTCCCTGTTGTTCACTATGGGATACGCTGTGGTTCAAAACTTGCCCACATTCCTTAAAATCAAAGGGTTTTCCTCTTGCATGTATTTTCTCATGCATATTTAGGGGTGTCCTACGGCTAAAAGATTGAATATTGTTGCTAAATCCATAAGATTTGTCTTCTGTTTGAGTTCTTGTAAATTGAATAAAGTGAACACTCTGGGGGGGTTTTCTACAGTCATTATTTTCATATAGTTTCTCACTGTCATTAATCATCTCATGACTGTTCACAACAGAATTACGATGTAATTTTTTTACATGTGAGGCACATTTATGAAAATGATTTCTTATGGGTATCATCTGAGGTGAAAGGAGACTGGAATTCAGACCATTCTTCTCCTCAACTTCACTTTTGCAGACTCTTTCATGAGTAACAGCGTTCTTTTGAGTGAATGCTACTTTCTTCAAAAGTCTCTCTTGTTTTTCCTGTTGCCTCTCCAACCGGTCCTTACAAACCCAAACTTCTTCACATGAAGATAACCAAGGATCATCTCTTGTCAACCTTTCTGTCTTCACTCCACAAGGTGGTTCGTCATCAAAAATGCTCTGCTTTGATGTCGATTCTCTTCTTTCAAATGCAGTTGCTGAGTCTGGAAAAAAGAAAAATAAGACATCCTAGACAAAAAACGTTAGCACTGGAAGAGTACAAGAAAGCTGACAAGAATGTATACAAAATAGATGTGGGCTTGTTTTCAGCTATCATAAACTGGGTTGAGAAAGCAAAAAGGGTGGGGTGGGATGAAGCAGTAAGAAGAAAATTACCACAACCCAATAGTATAACAGGGCATTAAAATAAAACAATTTAATCTTAGTTTTACTAAACATGTAAGACTTCAGATGCCAAATCTAAACTCTGTATTCCAAAATAAGATCATCTATGCAGAACTACTTTGAAATCCTTAGCAAAAAAATAAAGGGTCCTTTCCACCCTCTTTAGTGCTAAACACATGTTCACTGAAACGGAGATTAGTGTCTACATTTCTCGGAATTTCTGGAGGCATGCAACTTGCTAGCAGTCTGTGTCGGGAAGACATGGGCAAACTACAATTGTGAACTAGGAGAAAGACTGGGGGCACTGTTATTCCAGAATTTCCTAAATGTCTCAGGGGCTAATGTGGCCCCATGGATTCCTGTGATTTTGAGTGAGAAAGAATGGAGGTTAGCTCAGAAGCAGAAGCCTGGGTGGCTGCTGAGTCAATCAGTGGAGAGTACCTGGAAAAGTTGTGATGTAGAAAGTTAACTAGGAGGTGAGAAATGAAGAAAAATGTGGCATGCCCTACAGGGATTTTTCAATCAACCTTCTATATATGACTTCTATGTGTCTGTTTCTCACATGGATCTGTGTGTTAGGAAGTTCTTTTATACTCATCCCCTTGCTCCAACTAGGAAATTGTGTCTGGTTTGAAAAGCTGATAGGGAAAGATACTGGACTTTGGGTGTTTGGGCTGGAGGCAAAAGACAATTACTGCAGAATTTGTTCCCGGTTTTTAGCCTTTAGGGACCATGAAGTCTGAACAAGCTCAAACCCAGGAAACTGTACCTTTTCTACCCTACAAATTAAAAATTAAATCTTCGCTAGGGAAAAAAAGCACAAACACAATCTATGTGTGCCCAAAGTCAACCTTATCTTTGAACTCCATGACTCTTAGTCAACAGAAACGAGAAATAATTTCAATATACAGACTTCTTTAAAGGGGACCGTATTCTTACCCCAAGATACCAAATCCTTGTGGTTCTCCAGGATCACACCTCTGTCCAGGGTCCTCTGAACATGCTTCAAAGTGTGCTCTTCCTCCCGAGTGAAGTCCACAGTCACAATTTTGAAGTTCGCTCCTTCCTAAAACAGGACACACATTCCTGATCATATCAGCTGGGCATCATTTCCTTCCAATGTTCATAGAGAAAGAAAAGTTTGACAGATGGAAGAAAGAAAACCCAATGGCCTGGAAATTGTCCTGAGACAGCCAGTGTTCAAAGGATTCTAGTCAAGGGTTACAGGTGTCTTCTAGGTGAGCCCTTTGGGTTTTGGATACTGGACCTATTTTTGTAACCCCACAGAGGAACACCAGGTAAGAACTAATATAAATTTTCTCTCCTGATCACCTTAAAGAAAATGCTTATTCCAATTACTCCAATTTTTGCTCTGGTGAATATAGAATCCCTACTTAGGAATTCCCTTTAAATTCCCAAGAAACTAACAAAACCAGGATCAGTAAACTTCTTCTGTCAAAGGCCAAAATGTAAATATTTAGGCTTTGAAACTATATGGTCTATTACAACTACAGCTCTGCTGCTGTAGCAATATAGCAGCCACAGTAAATATATAGATAAATGGGTGTGGCTTTATTGCAATAAATTTTACTTACAAAATTTGGTAGCAAGCCAGATTTGGCCCACAGGCTTTACTTTGCTGAAAGATGAAATGTGGACCTTAAAGAAGTATGGATTAAGAGCACTGCCTTTGGAAGGAAAAAGGGTTTTCTTACCTATAAAGAGTGTAAATCTGAATTTTTAAAAAATATATCTAATCTGACAATCTGGGTTTTAATGGTGAGTTTATTCTATTTCTATTTACTAGGCTTAATCATGCCCGGCTCATTGGGTTGCTGAGTGAATAAATTATGAAAATATATGAAAAGCCATTAGCAGAGTTTACTGAACAAAAAATAAAGGCTGGCAATTATTATTAGGATTATTAGGTCTAAAAACCCTGAAAAATGAAGTGACGTTCAATGTGGCCTTTATCCTGAACTCTTAGTCTGCAGATGACAGTTCTATGTGGTCCACACTCAAGAGCTACACTCGTAGGGCCTTTAAGAGAGACTCACTGTCATTGCTGCCATATAAAAGGGACTGCCTCCTATAAACAGCACAGACCTGTTTCCAAGATTCTTGGGCAGGAATTCCGATCCAAAATAGAAGTGCTGAGGTGATCTGTCCTTACCCGAAGGCAACGAAAGCCAGAGAAGTCGAAAGCCACTTGCCACTAGGCTTCTTAAACATCAGGTGTTATTAAGCTCTGGTTTGTGAATAGGACACAAGGTCTATGAGTCCCACGACACTCCATGCAAAAGACCGCTGCACCTGCATTTTTCTATGTTAGGGCCCATCAATTCCAACGAAAATCTCTTCAGTTTTTCATGATTAGCTCAAAATGAGATTGAGAAATGTCATTTGCAAACTGCAACCTGTGGTGAACATGGATTTATCGGTACTGTTTTCAACCTTGAATCCATGCTTCCTTTTAGTAAATATGCCTCTTTGCTATTTAATGTAGGTACCTTCTATATCAAGCTTGTTTAAATATCAAATAAACAATACTAGACTAGGTTAGTGACTGCTCTTCCCACTCCACCCCGGCTATTTGTTCTCAAAGTTCCATGGCCTGCTATGGTAAGACTCGCCCCACTTTCTTATCATTTGCGCAATGGTCCTTAGTCACTAGGTTACAATCCGTGAAGGCAGGTACAAGGTATTTAGACTTTGCAACTGTAACACCAGTGTTTAGCATAGTGTTGGTGTTTAGTAGACACTAAATGTACATTTGGTAAATTATTTCAATACATAAATCAATAGTATCAATAAACTTTATAATATATCAAAATAATTCTGGTCCAAATTGAGTTAATCCTTCTCCTCTCAACTGGACCTATCACACACCCTTCAACATATGGACATTAGTTTTTCAAACATCTATCCCCATTTATTCTCTTCTTCCTCTCACTTGTCACAAATTCTCCACTCCTCCAAATTCCTTCCCAAACCCTTCAACTATGCCCTCAGGAACTCATCTGCTATAATAATGAAATCCTACAGCTTCAACATCCTCATCAGATAGTCCCTCTACATCCCTGTATTCATGGAAACCTACCCTCCTCCTGTGGACTATGTCCTCTGCAGTCCTCACAGGCTCAGGGCGGTCACACCCTCCCATCCTAGAGGGCTCGGCATCAAAGGGGAAGGTATGAGTCGAGTCCTCCCAGTTACACTGAAATGCATGCCATTTACCTCACTTCTTGGAGCTGCATCCTACCAACCTCTTGAACAACCTCCCCATCCACTGAAGACCTATAATACCTACCTCCGATTTGAGAACTTGTGTTATTTTTTCTTCCACTGTCTATAGCATACATTTGTAGAGTTCTCTGATGACAATATAACACCTGACTTTACCAAAGCACTTACTGTGTGGCGTCAGGCAGTGTGCTATCCATGTAACAAACTTTCATTCGTTTAATTCTCACAAGGTCCCTGTGATAAAAATCTATTAGCAGCACCATTCTTCAGATGCAGAACTAGAAGTCTGGCGAAATTAACAGATGTGACTAATGTCAGTGGCTGGGATGCAACGTCAAGTCTGACATCAGAGGCTGTTCTCAGTCATCAATTCATTATGACTAGCCCAACCCCCAGACCCTAGAATAACTCTTCAGCACCCCGCTCTCAGGGTGGGACCCTAGATTTAACATAAAGTACTCCACCTCTTGAACCATCCACACAGAACCGCCCACCTGATTATATCAGATTATATTTTTTTATTACAACACCAGATTGCTTTACTTGCTTAATTACTTCCTTTACCCTTCTCATCCTATGATGGTTTGGGGCTATTACTCTATTGAAATGTCCACTATTTCTACCTACCAGTCTATATTCTCTTCCTTTCTAGTAAGTGTCTTCTGCATCCTTTCCACCTTAATTATTCAGTTCAGAGTCCATGGATCATTCATTTTAACTTTTCTATTTGATACATTCAAAATTTCTCCCAGATATTACCTAGTCCTATGGGACTTCCACTGAATGCACCTGGCTACAAAAACTAAACTGAATGTCAATCTGCCATTCTGAAAGCAGGTTACAAAATGCCCCGGGGGGGAAACCCACAAAAACAGCTGAAGAGAGTTATCAGTTAGTGGTCACTGTCTTGGAATAATCTTTTCAGAGCCACCAGAGGCCCTGATATATCTCCTGGAGCAGCCTGTTCTCCCATAATCCAAAATTACTGTTTTAAGCCTTCTCCACCCTTGTCGCACATCTCCATTCCAATCCCACACTCATGCCCAACAGGTAACTTCATCTGACTGTTCACAGCGACCAATCTGAGCCTTCGCATAACTCCCTCAGCCTCGTTCTTCCCTCTTCCTGTACAGAGCCAGTTGAGTCACGCATGGTTATAGTGAATTCCCCTGGCAATCATCGAGGACTCCACCTTTTAGTTTTATCACGTCTCTCCAGACTCTTAACTTGTTTTTCTCCACTAACTCCTTCCCGCGACCACTTAAATAGTCAAATCTTTTCGGTCCTTTTAAGAAAAAGACCCTCAACCTCCAATTCCCTTGCAGCTATGATCTCTCCAGTCCTTCACATGATAAGCAGATTTCTCGTAAAAGCGGTCCACTCTTCTCTCCATTCCTCACTTTTGACTCACTTCCCAGCTCGCTTCGATTTGGCTTATGCTACCAATCAGCCACGCACATTTCTCAATGTAAAGAGCCGCGTCCAACTCACCTGGGATGGGACGGCCAGTGACCCAGCATCTTCTCTCTCGACCTTGATGATAATCTCTTGAGGAAGGAGAGAGCTCTGAAAGGGCAAAACAGAAGAGAAAGAGGAAAATAAAGGGAGCTAAGTCACAGCTCAAAACTCTCATCGTGAGTGGAACAGCATTTGACATACCGCCTGTCTTAATGCATCTCGCCAACCAAACTTCTATTCTCCCCCACTGGTAAGCACAAGCCAGCCATGTTGAAAGGGAGAGGGGACAGATAGAGGGGCCCTGAAGCCTCAGACACAGGCATGAGGTCGCTGTGGACCTTCCAGGCCGGCCTGGCTACCAGATGAATGGAGCTAAGTCAGTGACACCGGGTACTATGCTGAAGGAAAGAACTGTCCAGCTGAGCCCTTCCTGAATTCCTGGAGCTCGGAATTGTAATTAAATAGGATGGAATAGAGCACGACCAAAGAATGATAAAGGAAAAGATTGACAAATCAATTTCATAAAATGTTTGGCAAAAAGAGCCACCGATAAAGGCACCATCAGTGAGAATCTATACTGTTAAGACTTCTTACAAATCAGTAAGAAAAAAGGAGCCTCAAAAGAAAAGTGGATAAAGGAAAATGCAATGCAACTCAACTATGAAGAAATAAAACGGCCAGTGAACGTACAAAAAGATGCTCACTTCTCTAAATCAGATAGAATCAAATCTGCATTTCTATAATTATTTATCTCTATATATTAGAGACCATAGACTCACACTGATACCTCCAAATGCAACTTGACACATTTTATTCTACCCTTTCTGTCTTCCATATTTGTACCTTCCTTCTCTGGCTCCCATTAACCGCTTTATATTTACTGATTTGCTCAAGCTCATGTAACCAAAATCCTGACCATATGAGAGTGTTTCTTCCTCCTGCTGCTGACAACTCCCCCCATGGTGGCCCACTGGTCAAGAGCTTCATACACTCTTGGTGGAAGTTTAAGGTGATACAAACTTCCTGGACTGGTAATCTATTTTTAGTAATATTCTGAAATAGTTTAAGACTCACAAGAAGTTGTAAAAATAGAAGGGAATTCCTACGTGCCCTTCGCCCAGCTTCCCCCAATGATGGTATCATACACAACCACAGTACATTGTCAAAACTAGAAAACTGATATTGGTACAATATTTTTAACTCAAGTATAGAATTTATTCAGATTTTGTCAGTTTTTAAAGACATTTTTTGCTTTTATTTTTGTCTTTAATGAAAATATTTAAAAATATATAATGTAATATCCAGTAAGTCTACTTGTAGGTATTTCTTTAGAAAATAATATAAAGTACACTTAGATGTATGTACAAGCAATTTCATTAAGGGTTATATTATCCTAGCAAAAACGGGAGGGGAGATGAAACATCCATTAGTAAGTGCCTGGTTAAATAAATTATGCTTCATCCAGGTAACTGAATACTATTTAGCAGCCAAGAGAAGAGAGATTTGCATGACCTGATACATATAATAACAGAAAGATGCCTATAATACATCGTTGAATGAAAAATTAAGAACAGCCTATCAAATATGAATAGGTTTTTATAGAATATAAACATAACAGAAAAGCCAGGAAGGACAAGCATTAAAAGCAGTTGTTTTTTGGAGAGGTGGAATTAAGGAACAAGTTCACTGTTTATGTTTTAATACTGTATCTATTTTTAAATGACGTTTTCCTTAATTAATCAGAAACCAGCAAAAATGTTTCCCTCTTGAAAAATTCCTTTGAAACAAGATAATTCCTTTAGTTTCTTGAAGTCTTTTTCTACAAAGTACAATAACTCAACCTGTCAAATGACAGTCCATTCAAGTACTCTTTGCTCCTTTTTAAATCTTCAAATACTGAAAAGCAAGTACTGTTGATTCTTGATTATCACTCAATTATTTAGAGTCCCTGTATTCTGAACTAAAAGGAAACAAACGATTATTGACCCTTTAATTACATAGGGGTTTGAGGTGCTAAACCCTGTGCAGTTGAAAATCCACATATAACTTTTGACACCCCCAAAACTTAGGCTGTCCCTTGGTATTCACATGGGACTGGTTCTGGTTATCAAAATCTGAGGATGCTCAAGTCCCCTGTATAAAATGGCATAGATCAATGCATCCAGTTGGCCCTCTGCATCCACGGGCTCCCAATCGTGAAGAGATATTAATTGAAAAAAACTCACGTATAAGCGGACCCATGAAGTTCAAACTCATTGTTGCATAAGGGTCAACTGTATTTTACTTTTCACAGATGTGCCAATTTCCCCCCTTTATCAACCTAGAGAAAATTTCACTATTACATTGGGAAGGATTATTAAAAATGGCTAGCATTAATGTGTTTAAAGTTGGAAAAAGATTTCTCCAAACCTAAAAAGCCCTCTCCGTATTTCCCAGCAGGTACTGAGGTTAACACAGAGAATGCAAAGAGCTGAAGCTGCACACAAAGAGCCGAAGCTGCACACAAAGGAAGCCCAGTGGGAAAGCTTAGCTACTATGTGGCCCGCCTTAAAATGTCTGCGTGGAAATTACAAAGCTCCAATGCCAAAGAAAAAAAAACAATAAATCAAAATGCATGATGTCAAAATAACGACAAAACTAGATGGTTCAAGCAAGCCACAAGTTTTGACCCTTGCGATACTGTGTATTATAAGAAATATATATATTTGGTCATTCAGATGACCAAAACATATTTCCCAGATATATTTGGTTTTCATCCACAGTTCCTGGCATACAGCTCCTTGGAATGTCCTCTCTTGTTATGCTAATGCGGTGACAATTGGAACTTTCGGTCCCACCTCAATTTGCAGGGGGAGAGAGAGGCCTGAGGTTGAACCAGTCATCAATGGCCAGTGATTACATAATAAAGCCTCCATAAAATCCCCAAAGGACAATTCCTCAGTCCTTTTGGGGGGAGGACTTCCACACTGGGGAGCCAGAATAATTCCACGTGTCACCATACTGGGCCCAAGCTCCATAAGGACAGAACTCCTTCATTCAGGACCTCACTCTATGGATCTCTTCATCTGGGTGTTGATTCATATACTTTAATATCCTTTGTAGTAAATCAATAATCCAGTGAGTAAATGGTTTTCCTGAGCTCTGTAAGCTGTGCTAACAAATTAATTGAACCCAAGGTGGGGATCACGGGAACCTCCGGTTCACTGCCAGTCGTTACGAGCACAGGTAATGACGTGGACTTGTGACAGGTGTCTGAAGTGGAGGGCGATTTTATGGGATTGAGCTCTTTATCCGTGAAATCTAATTCTACCTCCAGGTAGACAGTATTAGAATTGGGTTGAATTCCCGGATACCCTGCTAGTGTCAGAGAATCGCTTGTTGGTGCAGGGAAGCCTACACACAGACACACACATACACACAAACATGCTGGAACTGGGTGAGGAGTGCTGTTCGACCCCAATCTGCTAATGGATTCAACCATATCGTGGAAACCTGCTACAAAGAGAAATCAAATTCCTGACGCGTGATCACGCCAGACATGTCTTTTCTTGGTTGATGTTGAATTCTAATAATTTAGGGCCAGAAGGTAACTCATCTTATAATTTAAAAAATGCCTGGGAAATGAGAATTTTGTCAAGAAGGGAAAACTGCGAACACTAGACTGTAGTTTAAATTATTACCACTCATTTAGTTTTTTCTGTTTTGTTTCGAAACACCTAAGATCAGCTGAGAAACGATGCCAAGAACCACGTTAGAAACAAAACGCAATGTTTCTAACCCAGTAGGTACTCAGTAGAAAGAAAACTCCAAAATGTTCCTTATCTACAATTGCTAAAACGATTTTACTTGGGAAACATAGGTGCATCTTCTCTTTAAACGAAACCGTGTTCAACGCCTTTTAGTTTAAAAGTTTTCACAGGGAAAACAAAAGGGAGATGAGTTCTGCTCACAGTCAACTCTGCATCAAAAGTCGTAACCTGCCCCCACGCAAGTGGTCGATTCTATCATTTTATCTTTCTGTTTCTTAGCATCACACATGTCCCTTTGCTTTTTTATTCACCTTCCACTAGCGCGGATTCTGTGGTTTCGCTGGGCTTAAGTCAGTATCAACACACCATAGGCACTTCATAAATGTGTGTGGACAGTAAAACCACCGCCGAGAGAAGGGATATGGGATGTGCTACCTGAACTTTGGCATTTGTCCCTGTGGTCCCCAAAGGCACCAAATCATTGCTGAGCTCAAGTCGCTTCTCCAGCTAGAAGGGACCTCATTGGGCACCCTTCCTTTTCAGAAAATTCAAAGCATCAGCATCCAGAACCTACTCCCAACTAACTCTCAAAACAAAATGCTCAAAAACCATCTTGTCACAGAAGTGTGTGAGCACACACACACATCTACACTTTACATAATGTCATCTATCATTTGCTTAGTACGCTTAATAATACACAGAATGCTTCAACACAGAATATCTCACACGATTATCTAAACTTCTCTGAAGAAAGAGGTGATGTCCATTTCACCGACACAGAAATTAATGGTAATAAAGTTTAGTAAACTCATTTAAGCCCATGGAGTTCACCAGACGGTCCACGCACTGATTGCCTCCCCTTCCCACTGCCCCTGCTCAAATCTGCCTGTTCATTCAAGGCCCAGATCAAATGCCACTTCTTCCATGAAGTCTTCCCAGACAGCACAAAGTCTCATCTCTTCTTCCCTTAGGATTTCTTAGCTGTTTCTGTTGGCCCCTTACTATTCCAGTAAAATCATTCTCCTCAGATTATTTCTACCTCTAGATACCTCTTCTCTGGGTCATGGATTCTATACTGTAAGGAACTGTATATTTTTCAACTGTGGATTCTCCTCAAGACTGAGTGGGAGCACAACGTGAGTTACCTGAATTTAACAAGAGTATGTGCATTGTTGGGATATAGAAATGGAATAAAAAGTCTTTACCCCTACCCTACTTCTGTACGTTCTGGAGCATTCCTCTCCAACACACTGTCGACATTTATTTATTTTACAGCTTTATGGAGGTATACTTGACAAATAAAATTTGTATATATTTAAAGTGTATAATGTGATGTTTTGATATACATTGAGCTAATTAACACATCCATCACCTTACGATTTTTTTGCATGGTGACAACACTTAAGACCAACTCTCTTAGCAAATTTCAAGCACACAGTACAGCAGTGTTAACTTTTGTCGCCACGCTGTACATTAAATCCCCAGAATTTACTTGACCCTTTGACTAACATCTCTCCCATGCCATGTCCCCCATCGCCCAGCAACTGGCAGCCCACGCTCTACTCTGTTTTTATGAGTTTGACTATTTTAGATTCCACGTCTAAGAAAGATCATGCAGTATCTGTCTTTCTGTATCTGGCTTATTTCACTTAGTATCACTTCTGGAGCATTTTAAAATTGTCCTTTTTTTCAATGGTCACCTCTCCCTGTAATGAAGGTACATCCTCCTTTTCCTTTGCGTACTTTACAAAACTGGCACAGGAATCAGACTGGTGACTTCCACACAGAAAAGAGTTATAGGCAGAAGATAACTTCTCTTTGTGACATGGTTCTGTGACCCAGAGCAGAGGAACAGAGACAAGCAGAATTGTCATGGAGTAACCTGTCCCCTTCATAGTGAGCCCATGGTTGAATCAGATCTAGGACACTGCTGTTTGCTCACCGGTGAACCGAACTGACCAAATACACCACCCCGCCTTGGGAGCTTCTTGGGGCAAAACGAAGCTTCAGATCCAATCACACAACGATGCCTGAACTCAGCTCCCGGAGCGAGCTGGCTGGAAACCCTTTATCCTGGAGAGGGTCAGAATGTGAACTCTAATAGGCATCACAGCAGGAGGCTTTTCCTTCCTGGGTGTGTTTATTTCCCTTATTGCGGGCAGGTGGGGGGCAAAGGGCAGGGCTCGCATTTCAGCTCAAAGGATATGACACACAGGAATTCGAAGTTTCTTAATTACTGATTTGAGAGGGGAGAAACCAACTCCCCTGCCTGATTTTCTCAGAGATGCTCCTGACCAGTCTCTCTAGTTTTAATGCACAAGAAAACTCTCTCTGGTCCCACACCATCAGCTATGAATAATTCTCCCTTTCCTCAAAAATACATAACAGACCCTCCGCCATGGGGTCACTGACTTACCAATGACCTGCCCAGCTCTGAATGTTAAGACCGACAGGGGACAGGCGAGCCTCTACCATGCCCTCGGTGGGATTTTTGGTCTCAGCCCCCAAAGGCAGACAGGGCTCAGAGTCGCCTCAAGGCTTCCCTGTGCCCCCCGCCCTCCCCCCGGCCCAGTTGCTTCCAGGTGTGTGTCACTGAAATCTCTCAGGTGGTGTCCCAGTACAGTTTGTTCCCAGGTGGGTTCACTGGACTCATGTCTCTCATTCAAAGTCAAGACCTTGGTTCCCTTATTTCTCTCCCTGCTGGAGCTTTAATGAACAATCATCAGATCAAAACAACATACCTCTGCATCTTCTGAACGATTAAAATTAACCAGAGTACGTTCGGTTTGAGAAGCATAGTAGCCGGCCCCCAATGACCCCGCCTCTTGGTAGTCACACCCTTACATAGTCTTGGCCCACCTGGCACCAGAGTAGGATCTGTGTGACTAACAGATGACAGAGGAAGTGATGGTGTGTCACTTCTCAAATCAGATAAAAGACACTGTGGCTTCCATCTTGGTTGTATGCAATTAAGGGCTCCCTGTCCCCTCCTCAGACCCCTTTGTCCCAGATCACGTGCTCTGGGAGAGACCAGCTGCAAGGTCTACGTGGTGTGGGACCGAGGCCTCTCACCAACAGCCAGATGAGTTTGCAAGTGGGTCCTCCTTCTGACGGCAACGGCCTGGCCCCCAACACTGGACCCTCATCAGAGACCCTCAGCTCCAGAAACGTCCAGGGAAGCTGCTCACAGAACCTGACACTCAGAAATTGTGTGAGATACTAAATGTTGGTTGCTTTAAGCTGCTAATTTGGGGAGTATGCAACCACAGATAACTAATACAAGGAAGAAAATGTTTTTGCTTTTCTTATGCAGCTTTGGAATATACACGGCATACCTTTCTGTCTGTGAAAACAAAGTCGTCTTTCTCTCTGCCGCCTCGCACATGGCATTACACTGGTTAGGCAACCAGTACACATGAGATGGAAGTAAAAATTATAATAGACAGATTGCTAATTCAGTTGTATAACATACAAGAAAATGGCCAAAAGACCATTAAGAGTCCCAGAAAACACCCAAAGTTACTAGCTTAAGGTAGAATATCAATGGTCATATCAAAACACGCTGTGTCTGTAGTTTTGATAAAGATGTGAATGTAAATTTATACTTGCATTAACTCCCTTGAAAACTCTTGTGCATGTGTACATGGAAGCATAAACAAAAACATTTATAGCAGTGCTATTTGTAACAGCAAAAAGTTGAACACTAATATCCACTAATGGTAAATCCCAAAGCTTGTGGCATGCATTTAGAAGTTGAAATCTGGGCCCAAGTGTGCAAATTGGTATCGGAATTTCACTGCTCCCAGGACCTCAGAGTGGATGGAGATAGGGAATACGGGCGTGTGCGTGTGTGTGTGTGTGCATGTACACACACGCGCATGCACGCACTTCCACGTATTTCTACACCCACACATACTGAAAACCATGAGCTGCATCAGTACCTCCGACGCCTACTGACCACCACACAGTTCATTCCAGCATTCTCTCTTTCCCTGCCTGTGACAGCCCTGGCTCCCACGACCCGTTACGTTTACCTATCTGATCAACCCCCCTTTAAGTAACTAATCTCCCATCCCCACTGCCAACCCCTCTCCCACACAGGTGCTCCTTGGCCCACCTGGGCTCTGTGGCCCCATGGAAGGCCACCTTCTGCCAAGGGGCCGCCTCGCCCTGCTTCGGTTCTGATCCTGCCGGCCAAGCGCCTCTTCTCACGGACTCGCTCTCACACCCCCTGGACCTGGCCCCAGTGTGGATGCCCCACATATCCTGTCGGGCTGTGACACTCCACACCACGCCCTCAGGCGTGGCTGCCCTCGACCTGCTCAGGCTGTGACACGCCACACCGGGATGCGTCCCCACTCCCAGCATGGAGCGCATGTCGCCCTGCTCTGGCCCCGACACCCATGCTGGTCCATGCTTTGCATGGACACTCTTGTTGTACTTGGGCTGCCCATGCCGGGGCATCCCCTCTGCGGATGTGAGGATGCCCTTCTCACTTGCTCTGGCCCTGTCACCCCATATGGACACTTACCTCATCCCACTTGGGCTCTGACTCCCAATGCCACCTTCCTCACCCCGCTTGGTCACTGATGTTCCCACTCCTGGACGCCCTCCTCACCTTACTCAGGCTGTGACACCCCACAGCTGGGAGCCCTCCCTCAACTGCAGACGGCTACCCAGCTCTTCCCTCAGTGGCTTCAGGAAGGGGAAGGTGAAATCCCAAATTAACATTGTTAAGAAAGTAAATGTTTTCAAAGAACATCTGTAGGAAATCTGTGGTCTTACCAAATTTCACGTTCTTACTGTAACTCAGTGACCTCTGATTTCGCACTGCAGGTTCTCAATCATGCTTTGCAATCGCTCACTCTAGCGAAGCCGTGAGCTGCTGGCCCAAGGGGAATCCGTACCCTCAGGCCTTTTGATGCAGAATGCCAGATTCCCCCCAGAGAGCATCATCTGGGTTAAACAGGTGAGGAGATGCATTAAATGCACAGTGTGTGTCAGAAGCCTGCTGGTTAGGAGGGACCAAATGCCTCCAAACACTGCAAAGAAAGCTGAGACAGCCTCCCAGGCCCGGGGGGGTTGGGCCGTGTGGCCTGGGTGGGAGCGAGCTCTGGGTCTCCCAGGAAGGGAAGCTCACTCACCTGCGTGCAAGCCTTCAGAGGCCCTGGGGGCTTCTCTTCCCGCTCTTCCATCCTCTCCTCCAGGCACAGGCAGGCGCCTGAGGTCCTGAGCTGCAAGGAGAGAAGCCCTGAGCACAGCATCCTCGTCGAGGCCCAGTGCGGCATGACCCCCGGATTAGTATCTGCTTCCGGCATGCACATCCCACTGCAAGTGTGCTTCCAGAGGTTCCTGCCCAGATTCCGGCCCGAATAGCTGTGCATGCATCTAGAGTCCCTCGATCCCTCTCCCAAGTCAACACTCTGCATGGCCATCCTGGTTCCTCCATAATCTTGGGCCTCCAAACCTCATACCTGTAAGCCCACCTCACACCCAAACACAGCCTTTGCCCACCCCCCAAATATGCAGTACGAACCAGTTTCTCCCTATCTGGAACCCCCACAAACGCCCAGCACATCAAAGACATCCTACCGTGCACCCATTCATCCCCAACCTGAAACCAGCACCTCTTCCTCGGGCCAGCAGCTGGGCTCTGGGATCGATGGCTCCAAATCAGACTCCTTGACTAAATGCAGGGAGTGACGCAGTCCCACCCAGGATCCAACCATTCCATTCACCTGGCCCGACCCTCCAGCAACCTGTCACCGATTGCCTCCACCTCCCGCTCAAATAGCCAACCACATGCACAGAGCTCAGCTGCACGCAGGCCTTGGTCCCTTCACCATTTTGGGATCGACCGGCCCCTATCACAACAGCGCCAGCCCAGACTCCTACCCCAAACGTTCCTGGGCTCTGAATCTGCAGTGCTGACCTGGTCCCTCCACCCACCTGGGTGTCCTCAGGCCTGAATTGGCACTGGCGTGGCACCGGGTGCCTCCCAACAAATGCCAGCACAGGTCGGCCCCTGCCCTGCCCAGAATGTGCACCTCAGTTGTCTTTGTATCAACAAGGTGTTTCCGAGTCTGGACTAGATCAGCCCCCGGCAAATCCCACACTGCGCACGCCACCCCTACCCTATCTCTCCTTCTTACGCACCCCTCACCCCCAATGGGTTCTCCCTCAACTGGTATAGTGTGGGTCACAGTGCAGCTGTACCCTGAACCCACACGTTTCTTCCACCAACCTCCACAGCCCCTACTTGAGCCGCACCTGCCCACATTCCCGCCCAAACATCTTCCTAGGCACCTGCGGCATAAGGAGATCCTGCCTTTCTACCACCCTGAGCATCATCATGCTGTGACTGGGGCACCATCTACACAAAGACTCCAGCATGCGGTGTCTGAATACCCACCTCGGCCTCTGGCTTCTTACCCAAACACCCATGCGTGTGCATGGAGAGACCTGGTGCAGCCCACACCCACCTGGACATCCAGCCTCAGGCAGTACCAGGGTCCCAGGCCTACTCATGCCTCCCCATTCTGTCCAAATGCCAGCACATGTGCAGAGTGCAGATGGAGCAGCCCAGGCGCCTCCAAAACCAGAACCTGCAGCTCCAAACTAGGACCCCTAGGCCTCTACTCCAGCAGCCACTGCACAGGGGACATCCAGGTTACCTATTCTTGCCGGCATACACAGAGTAGGCTCATGCCGAGAACCTGCATCCAGGACCTGGGCCCTCCCCCAGCCTGTGAGTCTTGTGAAGTCCCTGCTCTTAAGACAAGAATCTGTATTTCCCATTCTGTGCCTCAATTTATCTGATACGAAAAGCACCCGCAAGCCTCTGTGAGGGTTCGCATGTGTCCACTGCCTGCTTGCCACCAAAACATCAGAACACCCAAACAGTAGCATGGGCACAGAGCTCCGGAATCAGCCCCAGGAGTAGAGCACTCTTGCCTGGGGATTGTCACGACTATGACAGACCAGCTCTCACAGGAACTGGGACCTTCCACTTCTTCCTGAGCAAACGTGAGCACCTGGTGCCATGCTGCATGCAGCCCCAAATCTGCAGCCCAGACTCTGTCCCTCTAACAACCTGCACACGCTAATGCCTGCAAGTAGAGTGGTTCTGGAACACCTGCTTCATAATCATGCCGGCAGCATCCTGCTTCCTCCCCCAGCAACCGTCCATTCAATGGCAGCTGTTGCAGCTCTGTCCTCCCAGGGAGCTGATTCTGTACATCCAACCCAGCATCTCCAGCAAACCTGATAGCCAGGGCTCTGCACAATACTACTTGGGTCGCAGGATTACCAGTCCGACTTTCTGCTTCTCATTCAGACACCCCCAGAGTACGCAGGGAGCGCTCTGTCCCTCCTTCAAGCTGGGAGTCTAGTCCATCACCCATCCCACTGAGGGTCGCTAAAGCAGCACTGCCTCTCCTGGGGCAAGAATCTGCAACTCCCACCGGGTCTCTCCACTACCCGGGGCGCCCCCAGGTCTGCCAGGAGAGCAGTGTCTGCTACAAAGTCCCAGAGCCAACGACCCAGAATCTCACTTCCCACCCGGTGCTTCCTACTCAAACACCTGCTGAGAGCATAGGGACAATGACACAGTCCCTCTCTTTCAGGAGAATCTGCAACTTGTCGACCAAGTGGTCCTCTGGACCAACACTAAACAGGTCCAGCCTCGGATGGAGACGCGGGGTCCTCAGGGTCCCTCGCACACCCGTGCAAATGTCCCACTGTCTTCTACCAATCTGGGCATCTTCGGGACCTAGACAAAAGCACCTGACCAAGAACCCGCGCACGCGCGCAGAGCACAGTCCCAGAATTGGCGGCTGCATCCAAATCTCCAGCAATTTTGGCAACCAAGGGCTGAAGAACCACTCGCGCAGACCCTGGATTGCCTACTCACACACCTAGCCCCAGCTTCCCTCCTAGAACCTGCGCATGCGCGCACGGCGCACCCAGCGACGCCCCGCCCCTCACCAACCTGGGCGCCCACGGCCTTGCCGCCCAGGCCGGGCCTGCCCCAGCCAGCGTCCGGCAGCGCTGTGGCAGGATGAGCTCCGTGAGGCAACCCCCCTGCCCTGATTCTGCCCACGACAGACTCGGACTAAGCTAGTTCGGCTCCCTCCCCGACTCAGCATCCGCAAGGCCGCTCGGGTTAACCGCCGAAAGGCCGAGATGCACGGCGACAGCAAGCGTCCGCGCGGGGGACAATGGCCGCGCTTCTGGCCGAACCCGGAAGTGCGTTTGGGCTCGGCGAGACGGAACTACAAGTCCCAGAAGCCTCGGTGGCGCGTGTGACGATGAGGCGGAGTGTCAACACCTCCAGGGAGATGGACGTGGGGCGCCGGGATCTGGGTCCCGCCTGGGGGCTGGACTGTGCGTGTCCGAGTTTGTGCGGGGCGCCGAGACGAAGAGTGGGACTGGGAGGCCGAGGACAAAGCACCGGCGCGTGGGGAGGGGCCGACTTGGGAAAGGCTGGCCCTGGGCCCAGCTTGACTCCCGGGAGTAGCCGTGAAAACGGAATCCGGTGGAAACCGCGGGGACCCCTCCTGGGCGCCCGCTGCTTGTCAGACGCTTGGCGCGCACGATCTCCTTTGGTCCTCGAGACCAAAGATAGTTGTTACAAACCCGTTACAGTACAGGGCGCTCCCGTCAAGCCCTTCAAGAATCTGACGGTTTTGTACCCCGCCCTCCCCCGCTTTCTCTTTGCCTTCATCTCCTGACCGTTTTCCCGGCTCAGCTCCAGCCGTGCTGGCCTTTCCACCCGTTCCAATAACTCAAGCAGGCTCCTACCTCAGGACCTCTGTATGTGCTGTTCATGCTGCCTCTACCAGGCCCTTTCTCTGAGGGTTTCCCTACCCTCTGGTCTTTGACTGGATGTCACTTTCTCATGAGGCATTCCTCCAACAACCATTGTAAACTTGCAAACAAATTTACTCCCCACGTAATTCCTGCCTCCCACCTCATCTGTACTTTTCCTCTAGAGAACTTTTCACTAACACACCTGGTTTACTGTCCATTTGCCTTCACCACTAGGATTTGAATCTATTTTGATTACTGCTGTATCCCCAGCATCTACGGTACCAGGCACATAATAGATGCTCAATAAATATTTGTTTTGTTTTCAATAAATAAAGGTTCCTGGCTATCAAACACTTTAAAAATCCAACATTTCATTAATCATCTCAATCACTCTGAGGAAATTAGGGTGTTTACTTCCACCCCCCTGGGGAGGGAGCAGAAAATTGGAGCCATGCTGTATGAAAATATGGTATGTTAAAGCTTTTTAAAAATGCTGTAAAAGCACTCCTGAAGTTTTCCTCACATAAATTCTGACATTTAACAACAACAAAGTTACTGCTATTTGAAATATAATCTCTAATCCCATATTTTCTTATAACTGGTTATTGTGGGGTTAGTTTTTGTTTGGTTTGGTTTTTGGTTTTTTGTTGTTTTTTTTTTTTTTTTGATATCTGGTTAACCTACTGAAATGTTATGATTATAGTATTCCATTTGATTCTCTTGGCTTTTCTAGTGAAATGATCATGTGTCTATAGACAATAATTTCATCTCTTCTTACCAGTATTTTAAACAAGATATTCCCTTTCATGTTGGACTGCATTGGCTTTCCAAGACAATATTAAAAGCCTAAGATCTCCAGCTGGCTCGCACGCTTCTCCCTGGCTGCTGTGTCCATCAACAGTGTTTGTCCATCCTGGTGAAGCAGCTATGGCATCCCCAGCAGCTGGGTCTCAAACCTTGGCCCTCTCATTCTTGGTCACTTTCTCCCTGTTTCTGATGCTTTCAAAGAAGCATGAGTCAAAAGCCTAAGATTTGGTGGGATCTAAGATCCAGAGCCTGAACAACACATTGAAACAGAATATCGCAAGGTTTACAAAGAGAGTGGCCAGAACACAATATGCACCCATTAAATGTCATCGAATATATGATTGAGCATGATTTCTCTAGGACTTCTGGAGAAAAGATCTCTGCTTCCATCACACTGAAGGCTTGATTCCGCAGTAAACACTGCATGCTGGGTTCACAAGCACCTGTTACACAAGGAGAAAAAGTGAGCTCCATTTTCTGGGTGGGCCCTCCTGGCCCACTTGCTGTGGTCCAGGGCTCAAGCACTCTGGCACTCTGGGAATTCCAAATATCTTCCTCCTTTCTCACTGCACTTCAGTCATGCTGGCACCTCTCTGCTCCTGGGATGGCTCACATATTTTCCCACTGTGGAAGACAGCCTCTAAGGTGGCCCCAAAACCCCCACTTCCCAGTATTCATCCCTTATATTATCCCCCTCCCCTTGAGGGCAAGATCTGTGACTTGCCTCTAACCAACAGAATATGACAAAGGTAATAAGATGTACGTGATTGTATGTACGTGATTCTCTCTTGGCTTTGAAGAAGCAAGATGCAACACTGTCTGCTGCCTATGGAGAGGGTCACATGCCAAAGGGCTGAGCATAGCCTCCAGCCAATGGCCAGAAAGAGACTGAGGCCCTCATGATAGCCTGTAGGAAACGAATGCCGCCAGTAGCCACGTGAGCTTGGAAGCAGATCCTTCTCTAGTCGAGCCTCAGATGAGACCTGACCCTTAACCAACACCTCAGTTACAGCCTTGCAGAAGACCCTTCTAAGTGGTGCCGGGACTCCTGAGCCACAGAATCTGTTGCTTTTAATCTGTCAAGTTTGTGGTAATTCATTATCCAGCAACAGATCACTAATACACCTGCCATGGGGCCTTTTCACCTGATGCCCCTCAACTCGGGATGTTCCGCTTCAGCCCCTTGGCATAGTTTGCTCCTTCTCATCCCTCCAGAATATAGCAGACACCGAGCTGGCTGACCTGACACCCTTCTCCCTATCTTCTTCCTCTGCCTGCTTCTGTTGAAGAGACTAGAAAGGATACCACCTCATTTTCTCAGCCTTCCTTGCAACAAGGAATACCACGTGACAGCATTCCGGTCGAGGACACATAAGAGGAAGTTTGATGGGTAAGATTGCTACGAAGAGCTTGCTCTACTAACAAGGGGACACATTATGGCTCCCCTCCTCAGACTTTGATGAAAAGAGAGACCTAGGAGGCTAAGTTTGTACCAGTTCATAATTGACTGAAGAGCTGAAACACATAAACGCAATCCATACAATAGCTTGAGCAAATCTGATTCTTCTCTGAAAAATGTGAACCTAGAAACTCTTAACTAGTAGTAGAGGATGTTATATATAATCTGAAATTATATAGAGGAGTGAAAACCAGGCAACTTGCATAGGAATTCAATCTGGACTGAGAAAGATGGAACAAACGCATAGATCAGAAAAAACGAGTAATCACATAAGAGAGAAAATCTTCCTTCCCCATGAGGTCCATAAGTAATTTCTGAAATTGAGTTATCTGAGATTCCTCAGTGTTCTCCCAGTTAATTTCATCTGAACTACTTTCAGAGGGCTTGTCTTTCTTCTTAAAAATCCCTGACTAAGATATAGAGGACATTCATATCTTTTGAGAATGGTTCTCTGTCAACTGGGCTAAAGTCTGCCACCCTTTGATCTGTCCTCCATGGTAACTGATCTCTCTGGAATCACAGGAAACACATCTGTCCCTCTACCCCAAGCCAGCCCTTCAAACACTAAAATATTGGGGTTCTATATCCCTAAACTTTCTCTTTTCCAAACCCAACAAAACACTCTCGGTAGGACATGGATCTGAGCCCCTGTTCTGGCCTCCCTCTCCTGCCTCCTTAAAGTCTGATTGATGACTGACAACTTCAGAGTATAGAGTCTAAAGACCATCTCAGACATGGAGCAATCTGGCTAGTCTTGACGATAGGGATGTTATCACTCGAGTTCTTTGAAGTAATTTCTCTTAGTCCTCAGAACTAGGAAGCCACCACCCAAGTTACCTGAACTTGCTATGGGAAGCCCTGCTATGTCCAGATGAGCTAACAGTTTTCTTTCTTTTAGGTGATGAAACTGACCGTGCTTCTCTTTTTTATTTGGCCACCAGGAAACTTGAAGCAAATGAGAAGTATAGAGACAGATGCTATATAGGTCCAGCATATTTTAACCTTTTATCTGTATCTGATTTCCTACTATTATTAAAAATATTTTCCTGATTGTGACTGCTATGTGGTACACAAGCTTGCTGTGAGCTGCCTCAACCTCCCATGGCAGAAATGTAGGGAAGTAAATATCATGAAAGAAATGAAGGATTGGAGGGAAAAGAAAATGAGTTCAAAGGAATAGACTGGTTAGCAAATGCAATTGACAGGGACAGAAAAGGCATGAGACACATGGAATAGAATGGAATGGAAATTAAAGGCAGGGAATGGAGTAGAATCGGTGGGGTGGTGTCCAAAGAAATGTAAATGAAAGGAATGGCAAGGAAAGGAAAACTGTAGTGGAAAGGAATGTGTCAAATAAAATGAAGTAGAGAGAACAGATGGGGACACTGAGGCTGAGAGCAGGCTTGCCCTTGATCACATGGTAATCTGGTGGCATATCTGGGGGTAGAAGCCTGAATTCCCAGCACCAGCTTCTTCCCCCACCCTCGCCACTTCCCTGGTGTCAGCTACAAAGTCACTTACTGGAACTTGGCTCTGCAGCAAGCTTCCCCTCAGAGGTGGGTGCCGTGGCCTCATAGATGGGGTCCTCTGCTGCTTCCTTTGAGGGCCTGAAACCCCAAAGTCCTTGTACTTCTGTGTATCTAGTCCTTCCCGTATCCACAGGCTCCACCTAGATCCCATGTCAATTCCTGGGCAATACCACAAACCCTGTGAATTCCCCCTGTGCTGCGGACATGGCTCAGCACCATGGTCAGCAACTCTACTCCTGGGCGGGCCCCCTACAGGCCATAAGCTACCCCACTCCTAGCTTTACCATCTGGCATTTCTGATGTAGAGGAAACAGCCCAGGCCTGTGGACAGGGCAATGAGAGTCAGGATCCCGAGGGCAACGCCAGCGATGGCCCCTCCAGAGAGGGACAACTGGAGACCTGGGCAAAGATAGAGAATCAGGACCCAGGCCCGACACACCCTCATCCCTGTTCCCAGCTCCACTCCCAAGCTTGAGGCTTTATCTCCCTTCATTTGATGAGCACTGGTTTTCCAATGACTGGGAGGCGGCAGTTTGGGGTATTAATAGCATGATATCTGGAGTCAAACATCCCAGGTTCACTTCTCAGCTCTGCGACCTTGAGCATGTGCTACTTAACCTCCCTGTGCTTCTGTTGCCTCGCCTGTAAAATGGGGATAATAGCGTCTACTTCATACGCCTGTGTTAGTGTGATGATGAGACTGCTTAGGAAGACAGGTCAAATATGGCTTTCAGGGGAAGGGGCTTTGACAGCCAGAAACCTGGCTTTCCCCTAAGTGAGTCACCTTGACTCCCTGGGGCCCTGTGACCACGGACAAGGCACATCCCTTTCAGAGAGTCATTTCCTCAACTGCAAAGTGAGGGACATGGTACCCACTGCACAGGGCTGCTGTGAAGATGAGATGAGACCACGAATGTTAATGCTGGGTACGCTGCAGGCGATTGATGAATAAATGGCAGTCGTTATCAGCGCCGGCCTGCTGTTTGTCCATCCTCCTTCTGCCAGAACCCTTCTCAAAGGGGTGAAGTCCACCACAGGGACTGAGAAGGCAGCCACGAGGGTCAGGGGCAGGAGGAAGGGGCTCTGCTTTGGAAGGGCAGGAGGGGCCTTCCTGGATGCCTAAGGCATTCTTAGTTTCATTCTCTGAGCTGCCATTTCTTTATATGTCAAACAAGCACCGTGATTTATAACCCTGTAGGCTTTTAAATGAGATCACACGTAAAGGTACCAGCACAGTGCCTGACACATAGTAGGGGCTTGATAAAAGGTGATGATGATGATGATGGCGGTGGTGGTGGCAGAAGCTTCCTTCCATCTACCAAGCTCAGCTCCAGGAGCCCTTCATACATGAGCTCATTCAAATCCTATAACATCCCCGTGAGCATCAACCAAACACTGCTTCCTCCTCTGAGCCTCTGTCTCTCCATCCATCACATGGTCTTAACAACACCAGTTGTTCTGAAGATTAAATGAGCTAATTTCAGAAGTCACATGGGATCCTCTGCTTAGCACGGCTCTTGGGGCGGCAAGCCTGGTTTCAAACTCTAGAGACAGGGCTTGGGTCTCTAGGTTTCAGTTTCTCTGTACGATGGAGATTCCAACAGGCCCACCTCATAGCCGGCAGGCAGGGAATACCCAAGAAATGTTTGCTGATATTATGTATAGAAAGACTATATACAAATAATGATGGTGTTGAATAAACACAATATGCCAGGCACTGCCACAGAACTTGACAAATGTTGATTAACCTTTAACAAACCTGTGATATACACATATATGTATGTATATATATATATGCATAATTATGATGTCTGTTTTACAGGCAAGGAATCAGAGGCCCAGAGAGGTTAAGTAGCATGCCCAAGGTCACACAGCTAATAAGCGTTGGAGCCAGGATGTGAGCCCTGGCTAACAGTGACACTATGTTGCCCTCTGAAGAACTCAAGACAGAAATACAGGGACTTGCTGCCAGTCACACTTGGTTGCCGTTAATATAATTAATTCCTGAGTCCCCTACTGGCTCACTCCTTCTCTCACTGGCTATCCCCCTGACTCATGGTGCTTCTAAACAACTGTGAAAGGCAGGCATCGTGAACCCCTTTTACAGGTAGCAAAACCGAGGCTCAGAGCAGCCTGGAGTTTTCCAGGGCGCGCAGCTAGGAAGTAGAGGTTCTAGGGCCTGAGCGTCAGCTCTGGATGGGCAACGTGCCCAGGGAGTACACTCGTTTCCACACTCCGGCCCATCGCGAGGGAAGACTAGACCACCAGGGCCAGCATCGGGATGAGCCACCCGGACCCCAGGGGAAGGTGCTCCTGAAGGACTCACCTACGACTCTGGCCAGGACCAAGGCGGAGCGGGCCGGGCGGCTCAGAGGGTTGAAGGCGGCGCAGTTGTAGATGCCCTGGTGTCACCAGGACAGGGCCTGGGTGATCAGCTTCTCCCCCACATACACACTGGCGGCGTGTTCAAGGGTCCAGTGACAGTCAGTGCCTGGCTGGGACTCGGCCCGACACTGCAGGGTCAAGCTGGAGTTCAGCTCTGCCTTGACGTTGCTGCCCACCCCAGATTCCGACCCCCTGCTGATGTCCACGCGGTCAGGGTCAGCTGTGTGCAAAGCCGAACGTTATGCTCCCGTCCCCCACTGGTGAGTTGTCCTATTCTGCCCTGTTTGTTTCCACGCTGGAAGTTTTGCCTTTTTTTCCTTCAGATTATAATTTCCAATTCTACCCTGGGGAAAAAAAAGGCTCTTCTAACTGTTGTTGAAAGGAATCTCAGTAAAATTAGCTGCCTGGCGAGCAGACAGCAGCCTGTAACATGCAGCAGGGGAAAGATCAAAATCGAAAACAAAAACCCTGCTCTTGCAAAAGCGAATTCTAACAAAGAAGCCTCATCAGACATCTAGGCTTCAGAAACTGTTATATGTCCTGTGAACATAGCCCCTAACTTCCAAAAAGTTCATAATTCTGATGAATTTCTAATTTAACAATGCATGGCTCTGCAATAACATTTAATTTTATATCTGTGCATTCACAACAGTAGAGATACTTGTGGATTTTCTTTGTAAAGAAAAAGGACTTGGCTCTCTTCCCACACATAAGAAGAAAACAAACAAAAAGGCTGTTGGGTTTCTCATCCAAACTCAGAGTCTGAGTCCTGTCTTATTTAATTTAACCTGAAATACCAGGCGTGGGGGGAAAAGATGCAAAAGTTTCTAGTTGGAACAAGAGAAGAGGAAAATTCTGCCCTTGCTTCCTTTTAAATATCCCTTGAATCTGCTCATTTCTCCCCATCCTAACCCCATGGCCACCGGGATCCCTCATCTGCCCTGCCCTTGACCTTCCCATCCCAATCCCAAATCCTCCACACAGCAGCCAGAGGGATCTTCCCAAGCACAAACTTGACACTACCCTTCCCTTGCTCAGAATCTTCTGTGGCTCCCAAATGTCCTTGAGACAGAGCCTATAGCTGACAAGGTCATTCCCAATCTGGCTCTTGTAGACCCCTGCGGGCCCACCACTCACTTCTTTACATCGACCATGATGAATCCAGGAACAAGATCCTACTTCGATAGTCCATCCTTGTCATGGTCCCTCTTGCCTCTAAGCCACCCTATTTTCTCTTCCTTGTCTGGGGTGCTCTTCCCTGAGTCTGCTCTACCTAGCTAACATACTGTTCTTTTTAGATCACATGGTGGACACCACCTCTCACGATAAGCTTTCCCACATCCCCCTACCTGGGGTGGGGGGCTTCCCTGGGGTTCCCCGAATCCTCTTGTCCTATGGCCGCACTGATCACACTGTATTTTCTTTGCCTGATTATTGATCTTCCAATCCCGAGTAGGCTGTGAGCTGTGAAAGTCAAGGATACTACGATCAAGTGCCCAACGTGAAGTTTGGCATAGACAGAGAACAAAAGAGATACTTTTGGTTTAATGACTGAAATAAAAAGGAAGGAGGAAAGAGCAATAGAGGAGGAGAAAAATTTAAAAAGCAATGTATTTAACCCCTGCCTCTATATCTCCCTGCTATTAACATGTATAAAATAGACCCCTGCTTTATCTCCCTGCAAAACCTCTTCTCCAACCAGCTCATGGCTTCTGCATCCTTTGAGTAGCTCAGGCAGAAAACCTTGGACTCGTTCTTGACGCCTCTCTCCCTCTTTCACCTCATGTCAAGCCGCAGCAAATGCTGTGAATTTGATGTTCAAAATAAATCCACAGTCCAATCACTTCTCATCACTTTGGCCCAGCCCCATCATCTCTGGATGGACGATTGTGGTCAGTCACCACCAGAGGGCGCCCTGCTGACCATCTAGGGCAGGAGTTTAACAGACCAAGGGCACAGCTGCTGTGCTCAGAAATCCATTCCCAGCCCCGCCATGAGTTGCACCCAACCAATATCTGTGTGTGTTGAGGAAACTAAGGCAGAGACCCCTTCCAGGGAGACATGGGACTCCTGACAGCCTCGACAAAGGCCATTAGACTACGTGGCGGCCTACACGCTTCCACCCGACCCTCTCTCTCTCCCTTTCTCCCTCACTTGGGGTCAGACTTGCATCCCAGTCGGATGGTTTTTTTTCACTCCCCTAATAAAATCCTTGCATGTATAATCCCATTTAATCCCGGTCCGAGGGTTGGCCTCTCAAAGGACCCAGATAAACGTATTCTTTCTGTGGCCTCCTTCCTCTCCCTAGCTTCCACCCCAGAGACAGGGGCCAGAGGGACCCTGTGAAACTTCAATCTAATCCTCTCCCTCCTCCACTCAGAGCCATGGCTCCTGGCGCCCTCGCCATGGCCCACAGGGCACCATGTGATCTGCCCCCACCCTTCACCTCCCGACCTCTTCTCTTCCACTCGACCCCAAATTCATCTGTCCGGTCACCTTGGCCTCTTTGGGTCCTCTGACATGTGAAGCGCAGTCCCACCTCACGTACTCTTCCCTCTCCCTGGAACTTTCTTCCCTTCGCCGCCTGCACTGCTCACTCCCTGCCCCATTCTGTCCCTGTACAAACGCCACCTCCTCAAGGAGGCCTTCCCTGATTACCCTGTGAAGAGTGCAACACCTTCCCCCGTCCCCAGCCCTCCCAGTCCCCCTCCCTGCCTCATGGTTCTTCTAGCCTTGGCCACATCTGACACACCGCGGATCTCCCTTGCTGAGCTGTTTAGGGTCTGTCTCCCCAGCTGGAACGGACGCTCCATGAGGGAGGGGCTTTGTCCTGTCCAGCGCCCAGACATGCCTGGTACAGAGCAAGTATTCGATAACTGTGGGATAAATGGCTAGAAGGAAGAACTTAGAGTGAGGAAGAGAAGAAGGGAGGAGGAGGAGGTCCAGGCTGGGATGACTCAGACCTCACACTCACAGGGCCCCATGTCATCCCGCCAGAGGCCGTGGATGACCAGGGTCCTGCGGTCGGCTCACAGCTCCATGAGTTGGCTAGGAAAGAGGGGCTGGCACTTCAGTAACCACTGGACTTGAGCCCCCTTGTGGGGGTTCTGACAGCTCAGAGCCACAGAGCTGGCGTTCTCCAGGAGATTCAGGAGTGGTGACTCAAGGAGAGGCTTGGTCGGCCTTTCTAGAAACATGGAGAGATAGAGCCCAGGCAGGGTGCACAGGGCTTTCTAAGGATGTGCATATATGTGTCGTGGGCATGTGCCTCACCTGTGGCTGTGTGATGTGGGTGGTATATGTAAGGCTTTTGTGCATGAGTGTGTGTTGTATGACAATTATGTGAATGTTTTGGGTTTTGTGACTGTGAGGTATGGGTGTTGTACATGTGCACTTTGTGTATGTGTGAGTGTGTACTGTCTATCTATTTTTTCTGTATGTGAGTATACGTCGTGTGTCTGTGGTATTGTATGTGTTATGCATATATGTTCTGTGGTGTAAGTATATGCTTTGTGTATGACTGTGCTGTGTGTGTGATATGTGTATACATTGAGTGTGTGTATTGTGTCACTTGTGTGCATGTTAAGGGTGTAGAATGTATGATATGCGGTGTTTTCTGTTATATGTACAAATGTTGAGTGTCTGTGATGTGTGTTGTGTGTCTGTCATGTGTTATATATTGTGTGTATTACATGAGTGTGTGGTGTGTTTGTGGTTTTGTTTGGTGCAGATGTGTTGTATGTGAGATGTGTGTGTCTGTTTTATGTGTGAGTACGTCCTATGTGTTGTACGTGTTGTGCATATGCGTGTGTACATTGTACATATGTGTTATGGGTTTATATGGTGTGTATCTGAGATGTGTTACGTACTATCTATTGTGTGTGTTGTACATGTCTGTGGTGTGCATATTCTATGTGTTTGTGTGAGTGTGCATGTCGTGTCTGTGGTATTGTATGTGTTGTGTGCTGTGCACACAATTATAATTCATGTGTGCATGACTCTATATGTATGTGTGATGTGTGAGTGTTGTGTTAGTGTTTGCATGTGTAGAGAATCAACCCCTCAACTTCCAGATAATGAAATGGACAGCCATAGAGAGCCAACAAGGTCATGAGGAAGATGTGCCAAGCCAGGAGCCAGGTCCCCTGTGGCTGGAGCCCTGCTCTGCCGCCAGCCACATGGGAAGTCCCCACCTCCCCGGGTCCTCTTCAAACACTGAGACACCGGCGCAGCTCTGATTCTCAGAAGAACAAAGTTGAGGAACAGAAAACGAGACACACCAAAGACGGACTTCAAGAGCTCCCAAGCAGGATGGGTGGGTAGCACTGTTGGACACCAAACACCTGTACATGGACATGGCATGGATGGTGAATGTCCTTGTGGTGAGAGAGGAGATGTCACAGGGAAGAGACCAGGAAAAGGCGGGGGAGGGGTAAGATTGCATTTCCACCGAGGTCACACTAGAGCCCTCTGTCACCCCAACCACCTCTCCACTGGGGACACCAGGATTCAGATTGATTTCAATGGGGTCAGGACCACGATGGTACCCATAAGAGTAGCATCAGCACCAGCTCTTGGAGGGGACTTTGGGGGCCAATAAACATGAATTTTTCTCATCTGCCATCCAAGCTCTGGATCAATTACAAAGGAGCCGTAGGAGTCTACCAGAGCTTCAATGCCAGCCCCACCTTTGGATAAAGCGGGATCGTAAGACACAACTAAAGCATGCCAGCAAACACTCTTCCCTTACCCCAACCCAGGCAAGATTTTGGATCTTGTGGGGGTGGGGAGTTGGCTAAGAAGTCTTAGATGTGTTAAGCTGGATGTTTCCAGTATAACCCAAGCAGAGATATCAAAGAGTGTGATCCACCTGGAGTTCAAGGGCAGACGAGTCTCTGTTCGGATGGTATTTAAAACTGGGAGACTGAATGAGATCGCCAGGAAAGTAGGTGTTGGCAAGGGCTGGGAAGAATGGGAAGGAACTCACAGTTCACAGTCAGAAAGGTGGGGTCACTACTCTGGGCCTCGTGGACACCCCAAGCTTCACATTGGTAAGTCCCAGAGTCCTCTCACTGGACAGGGAGGATGGTGAGGTTCCTGCCATCTGGGGACAGCTGAACACACTTGCGAAACATCAGGGGGAGATTGTTGGAGACCCAGTGAATGGTAATGTTGACATCCTTGGTGTCGCAGTAGGTTACCACTTCCCTCTGCTCTATGGCAGTGCCCTGCCTGACTGTAATGGTGGGTTTGGCCAGCGATTCTGCACAGGGAGAAAGAGACAGACAGAGGCAGAAACACAGACAGAGGAAGACCAAGCAAGACATAGTCACAGAGGGACCCAGTGAGACAGGGATGGATTGGAATTACCAGAAGATGCTTGAGCTCAGTACCCGGGTTCAGATGCTAGACCTACTGCTCATTCTAGGTGGGATCTAGGGCGACTTACTTCCCCTCTCTGAGCCTCATTACAAATGGAATTGTACAAATAAAGTGGAGGGTCTGGGACATGACAATGGGTCAATTAACACCAGCTGCAAAGAGAATCAAGATTGTAACAGGGATGTCACCAGGTCCTGCTACCCACTTCTTAGCCAACCCTCCACCCCCAACACAACTAATCTGACCAGCTGGCTGCCAGCCCGTGGCTGGGCCCATTGGGTCCATCCTGCGGGGACTTAAAGCGTGGAACCTTGATGGGGGCTTAAGAATGACAGCTTTGTTGTCTGTGCCGACATCTGAGTCAGCCATGAGTCTGGGGTGTCCCGGGAGTCCCAAGCACAGCCAGAGCAACGTCCTTCTCACTTTGGATGGTGTTACGCAGGTGGGTATCAAGGATGAGCTGGGCTGCGGCTGGCAGACTCCATGCGGTCAAAAGTGAGGCTGGTGGGGCGAGAGGGAGAGGAGATGTTCAGGGAGGGAGAGGTATGTTGTGGGGCATCCAGTTACCATCTTCCGAAGTGGAGAGAGGTCTGAGGTCATGGACACGGCACTCCATCCCTTGGAGGCTCGACGCCTACTCACTACCTACTGGCTGCGTGACTCATGGCATGTTTTATCATCTCAATTTTCCCAGCTGTAAAATGGGCATAGTGCCACCGGCATCCTAGAGCTGTTGTGGGGTGCTGAGGAATACTGGCTAGCTTTAAGTGTGCTCTCTCCAACAAGGTTCACTCTAGGGGAGACGAAGATCGGCTTCCCTCTTCCACACAGAGAAAAACATGCTCGGAGAAGTGACGTCACTTTCTAAGACCACGTGTTAAGTGGCAGAAGCCAAACCTGAACTTGGCCTGACAGCCCGTAAAGACTACTCTCAACACTGCATAATTCCTCCCATCGGCCCAGGGAGGGGCAGAGGCTACCCCTGACAAAGGAGACTTGTTCTGTTACATCTGGTGGGAGACATTCACCTTGTACTTCCTCAGATTCACCCTCAGGCAGAGACTTCTCTCTGGCAGGGAACTCCCTCAAGCAGAGACAGCAGGGGATTCTAGGTTTCCACTTGGCCTTTCTGCTCACGGTTTTATGTAGGCTTGAAGAAAATGTGGGTACAGGTGGCGACCCCCCAACCCCAGCGGCCATGCTCCTACGCAGCTGACATTGACACCCCCCTCACCTTCCCATCAGCCCAAGTACCAGAGGCTGGCAACCATGCCACTCTCCACCCCTCGGGAGACCCCAGTTTGGCCCAAGCACCGCCCACTCCCTGCGTGGGCAGTGGTTAAGGGCATGGGCTCTTCGGATATTCGGGAGCAAATATGGACTCTGACACATACGGGCTCTGTTATCTCGGGCAAGGGGCTCTCCTTTGTGAGCCTCAGTTTCTTCGACTGCATAATGGGGGAAATGACAGAACTGAGTTCATCGGGTTGTGAAGTCTGATGAGATATCAGATGTGACACACTTAAAATGATTAAAGTGTTCAATCATTATTATTATGACTATTATTATCATTATTATTATTTCCTATGTCTGTATTTTTTGCCTCCAATGCTATTAGAAGCGAAGTCCACAGGCTCAGACCCTGACTGCCTGGGTTTGAATCCCAGCTTTGCCATTTTGCGGGGCAAGTGATGTCCTCTGAGTCTCAGTGTCCGCATTTGTAAAATGGGGTAATAATAGTCCCTGCCTCATATAACTGTCGTTAAGTGAAAAATATGAGTGAAAGCATGAGCGGGCTCATTATACTCGTCTCCATTTCCCTACTGGTTGCCTGTTGGCCGTGGGCTGCCCTGAGCTCCTGAGGCCTCTCCCCGTCCTACGCGTGAGCCCTGCCTCTCAGAGCTGGCAACGCATGACAATTTCTCTCATGCTTGGAATCTCTCTGGCTTCCCCTTCTGCCACACCTCTCCACTGAATCTAGCTGGAGAAAATTCTCTGCTTCTGTGTCATTTGACTGGGCCCAACTGGATAACCCCAGCCACTCTCCCTATCTCAAAGTCTAACCTTAATTACATCTGCAAAGTCCCTTTTGCTATGTAATGTAACATATTCACAGGTTCAAAACATTATCACAGATTGAGGCATAGCCATGCATCTATTCTGCTTACCACAGTGACATGATGTGAGGGCAGGATATCTAGATTTGAGGCAGCCACCTTGAGACCCTGAGGTAGGAAGCTGGAGAGGATATTCAATAGACTGAGGATGCAGGACAGATAGAAGGATTTCACTGATCCATAAAATAAGCCTGGGACACCTTGTAAAGCAACGATTATGGTTTTTGTCACTGTGAGCCAGGTCACCTTTTTTTTGCAGATGAATGCATCCTACCTAGTCTCCTGTCCAGTCGTCCTTGGAAATGTTTATTGGAATTGCTTATCTTGTGATCAAAAAACCCTGATCATTTAGAAGCCTAGAGTTTATGAGTTTTGTATCCTTTGTCTTAGAGAGTAGTAAAACTTTGAGAAGGAGCCTATTTAAAATTACCATTCTGGTTTTTTTTTTTTTAAAGATTCCTGTCTAGTTATCTTCTATTCCATATGGGGAAACTGAGGCCCAGAGGGGGAAATGAAGTTTTTCTCCAGGGTCAGAGAGCTGAGCCTTCTTGGAGCACCTGAGAAACTCAATTCCATACCACTGACTTTTGCACCTACTATGTAGAAAGAAGCAGAACGAATGAGAGGAAGGATGTAGTATAAAAGGACTCATGGGATACAATCCCAGGATCTCAAAGACATGTCTGGAAGGATCTACAAATGGGAACCCCTACACACACACATCTCCCAGCACCCCTGAAGCCGCTGCACCATACTCATTGCCATGACTCTCAGGTTAAAACAGAAGACGAAGAAAAGATCAGCCCATAGACACACAGACATTTTATGGAGCCCAATGGCATCACAGGAATGGACACGTCATCTCTCAGTCGTGGTTCAAAGAAATAAACTTCCCCAGATATTCTCCCCTCGCCACTATAACAGCTCCACCAACACTCTCCCAACTCTGTCCCCTCCATCGGTCTCCATAACCACCCTCACCCCAGCACGCTCAGTCCGAGCCCTGACTTCCAGAAGCTGGGGCACCACCAGTCAGACAGCAACATGCATCGGATCTTCCATACAGCCCATGCGCCTACAGGATGCTTCAAGTTCACCTGAAGGTTATGCACCAACTGGGTTTCGTGAGTTACCTAGCCCTTGTCCAGCGGCGAGGAAGAAAAGAATTTCCAATGATCCATAATCAAGCCAGCCATGAAAATGCCATTTTAAGGGAGATGGCAGGGCGAGGGAGAAGGAGAGTCTGTGGTGGGGGAGTGAGGGGCTCCCAAGACATGAAGGATGTTAGAGACAAACCGATGACATGAAGACGCTGGCTAAAGTTGCCGAGGACTCGTAGATACTCCTGCATGTCCTCTGGGAAAGGCTAGGGAAGGCTGGCATTCCTATCTGAACTGTGAATTTCTGAATGTAATTCCACTCTGAGACTAAGCTTTATGAGCCACGGCTTCTAAAGGGTTACATGTAGTATGTAAAAAACACAATGATGGATCATGGAAGAGGGGGTCCTCCGTCATAACACTTCTTAACTGGTGGGACGCAGGCTGTGGAGGCGGTCTGTTAACCCACGAAGTCAGTCTTTCTCACCACGCAAACCTCTGGCTGAAGCTTATTTTTCAAAGCAAAGAGATGGGGAGTGATTAGAATCCTCTGCCTTACTAGTAACCTCAAACCTGTTTAAATACCTGGCCTCCGCAACGAGCCTCAGTTTCCCCCTTTTTGGCTTTGGAAGGAGTTGGCATCTCGGGGCAGGGTGTCGAAGGCTGGTCACAACGCGGCTAACATCTCCACCTCTCTGAAAAAAAGCACGAAACCTTGGTCAGCCTTCTCCAAAGGAGGAGCTTTCTGTCCTGGCCTCCACGGCCCAGAAATGCCTCAGCCTCCCCAGCCATGGGACACACACCTGGTTGCTAACTCAGGGTCAGCTGCCCTCACTCTCCTTTCAATTTCTTTTTTCTCTCTAAAACTGGAAACATCTGGGCATCATCCTGGATGCCCTCCTTTCCCTAACTCACCTCTAACATCCACTCACCAAATCCTGTGGGTTCCATCTTTTCACAGTGTTATCTGTCCCCTCTTGTCCACCCCCGTTGCCTCGCCTTAGGTGGCACCGCCACCTTCTCTCACCTGTGAAACTGCCCCAGCCTCCACTCCCAGGCCCCATCTCTATACTCAACTCTCCCATTATGGCCACCAGTGCCGGCCACCGTCCCAAACCCCAGCTCTGGGTCAGGATCCCTCCCTTCTGAAGACAGGGGCTCCAAGACTCCCAGCTGACCCTACAGGAAGTCTAGGATGCCCCATCTTTCCCCTGATAAACCCACGGGGTCTGCGTGACTCCTAATTCTGGCATGTGACACTTCATTGATGGCCTGGGCCTCCCTCACTAGCCTCTGGCCTCAGCAAACCCTTTGTGGACACAGAGGGAGGGCCTTCAGAGCCATTTACCTAGATGCCTTTTGGAGACTGTTTTTCCTCTAAAAGAATATTGCATCCTTGCCTTCATGAGCTGAACTCCATGGGATTCCTGGGCCGGAGAGGAAAGGAGGCTTAAGTCCCAAGAGGAGGGTGGAAAAAGTGTCCATCGCTGTGGGTAACCAAAATGCACCCCACCTTTAAAAGTGAGGAAAAGCAGGCAAAAGGATGAGATTTCTGCGTTAAGGATGAGTCTGAGGTCCCTGAGAGCCTGGAAGGCAGAGCAAAGCTCGTGATGTCATGGCGGGTAACACTGGGGTCCGCACCAGCACACGGGGCTCATTTGGTGTCCGTCCATATGCGTACAGATGTGATGCGCCAGCGTGGCATCTTAGTCCTGGCCCCCACCACCCTACTCCCGTCTTCATACATTTGAGGGAGCCCCACAGCACAGTGGGTAAGGGCCCAGGCTCTGAGGTCGGACAGAAATGGGTGCAAAGCTCGGCTCTCCCATTTGCTAGTTGTGTGACCTCGGACAAGAGACTGAATCTCTTTAAGTCTCGGTTTCTTCATCTGCATAATGGACGCAACCATAGCACCACCCTCTGAATAAAACGATGAGAGTCTGGACCTAATAGCTCAGCTGAGGGTGAAATTAATGTTTAAATTAATTTAAAGACAGTTAATTGATTGTTAATTAAATTAATTAATTTCTTTCCATTTGTATTTCCCCTTACACAGGAACAGGTATCAACTCTAACTCCTCCTAATAACCCACTTAGGGAGATCCTATCATCGGCCTCATTTTACAGATAAGGAAACCAAGACCAGGAAGTTAAAGAACTCGCCCAAGGTGACAAAAACCGGAAGTGGTGGAGCAGGAACTTGAACCCAGGTCTCTGTGCGTGAGGCAGCATGGCATGTGGGGTCAAGGGCAGGTCCTGTGTGACCCCGGCCAAGTCTCTTTGATTCTCTGAGCCTCAGTTTCCCCTCCTCTCAACTGGAAAGAATAATACACATAGGTTCTTCCTGAAGTAGTTGGAAGAATTTCATGAGTAAACCAGTTCTTTGTAATTTAGCTAGTAATGTTTATGATTAACAATGATGCAATTATAACATTATAATAGCTATAATTTAGTGGGGCCCTCTAATGTTAGTTATAATTAATCATGTTTATTTTAACAATATTATTAACAGTAGATCGACGTGGCAACCATGTGCCTGCCATATGCAGACATTGGCTGAGCCCCGATGACACCAGTGAATTGTCACGACTACAGGTAACAGTAGCATTAACAAAGGTAACACTTAGAACAAATACTTAAAATCCCTAATATACAAAGACCTCCTGAAAAGCAATAGAAAAGAATGCAATTTTTAAGGGGGTGAAATATGAGAACAGGCAGTTCAGCTGTGACTGGAGGTGGGTGGGCAGCCCCACTGCTCCTCACTGCTGCTCCCAGGCCATGTAAGAGCTCATGGAAGGTTCTCCCACCTGTCGTTGCAGGTCTCTTCCTCATCCTCACCTGGCTGAGCCCTATAAAGCCGTGTATGGAACCTTTTATTTCTGCTATTAGGTTTTTCGTAACAAAGCCTTTGCTTGGGTGACTTTTATGGTGTGTTACTCCCGCTTCAAGCTTCCAATAATCCTCTTTCCTCTGCTTGAGGACATCGAGCTTATTTTCACTTCCGGTTCCGTCTGCTCCATATATTCCACTGTCTGCCATAGGTGATTCCTCCTCTTTATGATATGCCATTAGCTCTCTTACGTCTTGATTCTGTAGTGTTAGTTCTCCTAAAATACGTGTGGGATTGTGATTGGTTGGTCTGAACCGACACCAGAATCAGCACCCAGCCAGAGCCGGCAAGGAGAGAAGGAATAAAGGAAGTGAGAGATGCCAACAGCCTGGCTTCTGGAAATGGGGGGCTCTGAACATATCATTTCAGAGAGCAAACTGGAAATGCTTCAAAGTACAGACTCTGGGTTTGAATCGTGGCTCAGCCACCTTCTCGCTGAGTGATCATGGGCAGATCACTACACCTCTCTGAGCCTCTGTTTCTTCATCTGATAAAGGGACATTATGACACGTGCCTATCATGAGGTCGTTAGGATATTAAAATGGCTGCGAATTCTTTGTCACTCCTTCCATGGAATGGTGGGGTCTATGATGCCGTCCCTGGAATCTGGGCCAGCTTGGACTAAATTTGACCAACAGAATTAAGACAGAAGTAATGCTACCCGACTTCCCTGGTGAGATCACAAAGAGCCATGCGACTTCCATCTGGTTCTTTTGGTGTGTTAGTTTCCTATGGCTGCTGTGACAAATTACGACAAACTTTGTGGCTTAAGAGAACACAAATGTATTACCTCACGGAAGTCAGAAGTGGCTTGGAATTCCTTCTGGGTTCTAGGGGAGAACCTAGGGGTTCTAGGGGAAAACCTAGAACCTCTCCAGCTTCCAGAGGCCGTCTGTGTTCCTTAGATTAGCTTGTGGCTCCTTCTTTGCATCATTCCAGCCTCTGCTTCCATCATCATGTCTCCTCTGACTCTAATCCTCCTGCTTTCCTCTTATAAAGACTCTTGTGACTACGTTGGGTCCATCCACATCATCCCGGATGATCTCATCTCAAGATCCTTAATTTAATCACACCTGCAAAGTCCCTTTTGCCATGTGAGGTAATGTGGATGAAAACAGGGTGATCTGATCATAAATCCCTAAGAGGGCAGGTCATGGTGGGTAGTCACGCCCAGGCAAACAGCTTCTTTACTAAAAGGTTTATCTTCGAAACACCCCTCCTTCTAGCACCTGACCCCCACCTTGCTTACGTTCCCTCCTTCATTTCAAATGCATAAAACTGCAAACTGTTATTCTCCAGAGCCTTTGAAGTCTTGCTCCCTGGCCTATGTTGTTAGTTTGGCTCAAATAAACTCTTATAAAGATTCTCCGCAGGTTTGGATGTTCGCATGTCGCCAGTCACATATTCACAGGTTCAGGAGATTAGAACGTGGACACCTTTAGGGGCCGTCATTCATCCTACCACATTTGGAGAGGAGATATCTCTTCTCTGTGCCTCAGTCTCCTCATCCATAAAATGGGGTAACAGTAGTACCCACCTCTGAGGTTGTAGTGATTAAATGAGACTATACGTGCTCGGAACCTGTCCAGGCCTTAAGAAGAGCTCAAAAGTATTAGATCTTGTTTTAGTTTAGAATCTCCCAGAAAATGACTCAGAGACTCCCCAGTTAATTTAGAAAGCACAAGGAACATGGTAGGGAAGGTAGATAATAAAGGGTGGCCGCCATGCCAGCTGCCACTGCAGGTTGCCGGAGTCCAAGCCGATGGGGACACTCTGGGAATCAGCACAGATGACACACCAGAGGGGCAAGGGCGCTGGGGTATTTTTGCTCCAATTTCCCTCAGTCATTGCCTGAGGATGGTTCCCACAGGGTGTTAATTCCCCGGCACTCCTAGCTGACCCATGCAGACGGAGCGGCTTTCTGTGGTTCCAGAAAATAGCCCCTGGGACCAAGAGGCATGCTGGAAGCCAACTAGAGCACCACCACAGAATGTCCAGGGGATGTGGCCAGGGCACAGAGTGTCTGCTGCAACACAGAGTGTTTTCATTATCATACCCAGCTAAACGGGATAAGAATTCACACAAGCTGTGTCAATGATCCTGAGGTCACAGAGAAGAGTGGCCACACCCAGTTGGGCTTGCAAAAGACGCAGCTCCCCAACTTTTAGTGACACTTGAGCCTTCCGAGAGAAGGGAGCCCCAAAGAAAGAGGCAAGCTTTTGTGCTGTGGGTCATCCCCAACTCAACTCCTTGGCCATAGGCATGAACTTAACATGACTTTGTGTTGGTTGTTATACATATGGTATAGATATTATGGATGGACCTAATATATAATTATGTTATATATAATGTTTATTATTATTAATCTTCTCACTGACAAGCTCTCTCCATGGAAGTGGAGAAAATGGCTGCCACAGGTCTCTGGTTTTATGAATCTCAAAGTCAGCCACCAGAGGGCGCCAGACCCTCTGGTTTTAAATCCCAGAAACCAGTTTTCCCTGAGGCCTGCTGGTGCCACAGTCTTGAACATTCAGAGAGGCCTGTTTTCTAGAAAGTTCGTGGAAATGGAATCAGACATTACATAGTCTTTCACATTTAGCTTCTTTTGCTCGGCATCATAGATCCAGGGTTCACGCGTGTTGCGGTGTGTATCAATAGCTTATTCAGTTTTACTGCCGAACAGCGTTCACTATGTGACATGCCACAGTTTCTCCATCCACGTGTCCATGGACACTTGAATTAGTTCCAGTTGGGGCTGTTATGAATAATGCTCTGAACGTAAAATTCATGCTCGGAACATTCACTCACAAGTCTTCATATGCAGGCCCTGTGGTTATGCTATTCAGGGGACAGTCCTCCATCACTGATTGAATGTGGCAGGGCTCCTGGATGTTTCCGCCCAATGCAGGACATCTCTAAGGAGCCTCCGTGGCTTCAGACCTCCTCACGGGGTGGCCAGGACTTCGGCGGGTCTGCGCAGTCAGCTCCCCTCTCCTTTCCTGTCACTGGCACGTCTCTCTACTGACCCTCCTGCACGGCTAACTTGGCCTTGGGGTCTGCTTTTCAAACCCAGCCTGAGACACACAGGCACTCAGAAGAGTACCTGGCACGCGGTAAGCGCCAAAAGCACTGACTGTTATCATTGTGATTGCTACACAGAGGCATCTGCGTGGTGGTGCCTGCGTCGGGGCCCAGCCCACAAAAGCCCCTGCTGAAGGGACAGCAACTGTGCCAGGGCCTGCCCTGCCTGGGCACACCCATCCAGAGCTTTCCAGGCACCTCCCACGGCTCAGCCCTAGAGAAGGTGGAGGGTCAGAAGCCCAAGCTGGCAAAAGAAAGAATTTCTCACCCTCTTTGTTCTGTCCTCGGCTCCCAGCCTGGAGCCATCTTCACTGGAGGAGGCAAGAATTTTTGTAACTCCAGAGTTATGATGATGAAATAGGGCTGCATACTTTTATGATGGAACCACATTAGCTCTTGGGACATAAGGTGACTTTAGGGCCTTTTATTACCTAAGAGGATCTGAAGCATGTGGCCTTGCCTGATGTTTGGTCCCAGAGTCATGGACCTCGGGCCTCACATCGACCTACAGGGACAGGGGAGAAAAGAAAAGACAGAAGGTCAGCTTGAGCCCCTGGAGACAAGAATGTAGCCCCCAGGAGCAGGCCCACCCTGAACACTTCAGGCCAAAAACCATGCGGGACAGATCAACTAGGTAGGGGCTGAGGGGGAGCCACCTGGCCCAGAGCAGGGCGGGGGTCAGAGCCCACTCAGATTGAGGGAGCATCCACATGTGGGGCAGGGGCCAGGCGTGGGAAAGAGTTACACACAGCACACAAGGAGGGTTGACCAAGGAAGCAAATGACTTAAGGACAAGGGGAACTGGGTTTTTCAGTGTCGGCGGGAGGAAGGGAGAAAGCGGGCCTGACATCGCAGTGCTGGGCTCGAACTGCAGGCATCGGTATGAACTTGAGGTTTCAACAGGTAGTCAGAGATGCAGAAATAAAGGTGGACGTAAATATGTGTGTGCTGAGCACACAGATTTTGGCTTCTAAGTGCCATCAGTCACTAAAAGGAACCCAGGCGAGTGACAGAAATTGGATTGTCTCATCGTCCTGGAGTCCAAGGTCAAGGTGATATTGGCAGGGCTGCTTCCTTCTGAGGGCTGCGAGGGAGAATCTGTTCCCTGCTCTCCCCAGCTTCTGTTTTGCTGGCAAACTTTGGCATTCATTGGGCTGTAGAAGCATCACCCCAATCTCTGTCTTCATGTTTACATGGCATTCTCCCTGTGTGTGTGTGTGTGTGTGTGTGTCTGCATACAAATTTCCCCTTTTGATAAAGACAAAAGTCACACTGGAGGAGGGCCCAGCCTACTCCAGCATGGCCTCATCTTAACTAATTCCATCTGCGATGACCCTATTTGCAAGTAAGGTCACCTTATGAAGCCCTGGGCGTTAAGGCTTCAGTATATGAATTTGGGACTTCAACACAATTCAACCCACAACAGATAGTAACAGATTATAATGCACTGAATAAATCAGGAAGCCGGGGGACCCAGCAGTAACCTGCTCGCCAGCACCCTGGGGGTTGCCTCCTTCCTCTCTCACTTTTACGCCCCTAGGGGTGCTTCCTGGGATAGGGCATCAACTCGATCATGTGCATTTTAATTCTAATCACAGGAGCTGCTTCTGGGAGCCCCAAACCCACCCAGTGCCCCCACCTCCAGCCCTGGACCATGTGCCAGCCTGGTAGGCAGAGTCGGGGCCAGATGTCAGCGTCCCTGGGACCAGGGATGAGCGCAGCCTGTGGGACTTCATAATCCCAGCCTGAACACCCGATGGGCACTGGCTGAGACGAGTCTTTCCCAGGGGATTTGGGGCTGAAACCAAGAGATCGTAGCCTTCTCTTGAAGAGAGAATATGAAAATCTGGGCACTGAGAGGCAGGAAAGGAGAAGAAAACAGATGGAAAGAGACAGAGGCGGCTCCGTTGCTGTTTTCCTGTTTCCTTTCTTTTCTGAGACCTGGCTGAGCCCTCTCACAACATGCACTGTGCCCTGGACACGTTGCTGCCTTTTCTCTTGAAGGTGTCCTGGATTAGTGCCCTCTCGATTTCTATGGGTCAGGAATGCAGGAAGGGTTCAGGGGGGTGGTCCTGCCTCAGGCTCCCTCAGGTGGGCGCGCCTGTATTTCTGACCTAAATGTTCATTATTTAAGCTACTACATTTAGGGGAAACTTGTTACAACGGCAAAAGAATAAATTCACCTAGAAAGTGGCAGAGCGAGAGCTTGGACAGAGAGCTGAGTCTCGGATGGGTGCTGTCCTTAGAGTACATTGAAGCTCTGAGCCCAGGTAGCGCTGAGATGAACTTAAGGGTGTGGGATTGAATGATCTCCTGAAAAGGGAGGGTGAGAGTTTTGTGAGTGAGCCTGAGACACAGACACAAGGCAGATGGACCCACACAAGGGTACAGAAAGTGGTCTGAATCCTGCCTGTTTCTTTGGGGAATTTTTTTTTTGGTTTTGGTTTTAAATTTTTAAAAAGTTCTACCTAACTTTTAATAGTGAAAAATCCCAAACCTACAGACAAGAGTAGCACAATGAACATCTATATATATCCCTTTGTTTAGACTCACAAAGTATTAACATTTTGCCACATTTGCTTTCCTACGCTCCAAAATTCTTCTAATGCGTTTAGAGAAAAGCATGCAAAACCTAAATGTACAGCTCAAATTCTCGCGAAGCAAACATCCATGTAAGCACGATCTAGAATCCCGCCTGTGACAGAGGCTGTCCTTGTGTCCCTCCCAGTCACGAATCCCACCCGTGTCCCCCTTGCCCCCAGGCAACTTACCACCATGATTCTCACACCACGTGATGGGGCAGGTTTGAGATGAGATCACTCATCTTTGGGGAGGGTCAGAGTCCTTAGAGAATCGGAGAAAGACCTTCATGCCCTCTCCTAGATGAAGATATAGATAGCTTTTGGCACTCAATATGCAGAGAGATTCCTGGTCATAAAGCTCACTGGAAATGAACCCCCAGGGACAGGCAGAAGCAGGTACAGCTGCTTCCCAGGAGGCAGCCCTGCATGAGGCCCCAGGGGGCAGAGGGAAGGCCAGGAAGAGGAGAGGTCGTGGTCCCCCTGTCCTTGCTCTCCCCTCCCCTCCTCTGGGGTGGTTAGTTTGCACAGGGAAGTTTTGCTTTCTAGGAATCAGCTAACTCTAGGAGGTGTAGCCTCTCTGGTTGGCAAGACCCTGACTGTATCACAATGAATACAATTCACGAGCCAAGAAATCTGGTAAGCATTTCCTTGGCATTAGCTCCTTTAGCCTCTACAGCGAAATTATGAAACATGATGAAGCTTATCTGATAAAGACACTGGGAATATTTCCCACCTGCAGACAAGTTAGGTTACTGCTGCCAGGGCAGGGGGGGTTCAAATCCCCAGCCTGGGTGCCTCCCCCAGAGAAAGACACAGGGTTAGGTAAGATTTGGGGAAGGGTAGAGTTGAGGCACAATTTCAATGACACAACGTTTTTGATCGGCACAAAGAAGAGCAGGCTGTGAGTAAGGGCCCGGGCTGTGAGGAGAACTCAGGGCCCCGTCTCCTTGGAAACAACAGAATTAAGTTAAGTATGCAATACTGAGTCTGGAAATCCCTTGTCTGAGGCTAGGAACCGGGGCTGGAAGTCATGGTGAAGAGGAATTTCCCATTTAATTGGCCAACATTTCTAATCAGTTCTTTTTTTTTTTTCTGCTTCTGTAAACATGCTTGCTACATAGGCCAAAGACCTCAAGGTCAACTGAGAACTCACCCTCCCCTAATGACGTATTTTGATGTCTTGTTAGAAATTTATCTCTGGAAGGTGGAAGGTGTCAGAGATAAATTTCTTACAAGTGCTTGTTAGAAAATCACATGCCCTGTAACTGCCTGTAGCCCATAGCAATTTCAGGGGTCTGTAAATGAGACCATGCTGACTGTAACAACCCGGGTCTAAAAGCGAAATTACCCCTAAACTAGGGGGCCAGATTTTCAGAGCACTAGCTCTTCTGGGACCGCCGGCATAATAAAACTGAGTTCTCTTTCTCTCTGGGTTACTGCTTGGATTTTCACTGGTCTGATTTTCGGAGGTTTGGGGGTTTTTCCATAGCAATGGCTGTGTCTCTGTGTCACAGTTACCAGGTTCTCCAGGCAAGGGTGAGATGTCTCGTTCTCACTATTTTGATTTCAAATAGCCAAGTCTGACCATTGATTTTAGAGAACGATATTTCTCCACATTTTTGTCCTTGGAAGTTAATTAACAAAAGCAATTTTACAGATTCACAGATAAGTACTATTCAACACCCACTGCACAGATGAGGAAACTGAGGCTCAGCAAACATTAAGTCACTAGCTCTAGGTTATAACTGAGTCCACAGCAAACCATACCTATTTGGCTCCAGAGCCTGAGGTCATACTAACCCAGATGGCAGCATGGGTACTAAGAGGGGACACTCAAAATCTCTGTCCCCCACTCCAAGACTCCTAATTCACCCAGGCTCCTTGGGTGGAAGGTGTCAGAGATAAATTTCTTAAATCGGTCTTGAGCGTGCGTCAACATTGATTTCTTAACCAGTGGGGAAACCACAGGTTAGCATGAGCCAGGCAAAGGTGACTGGGAAGGGCAGGCGCAGACCTGCTTATTTCCCAGACATCAAACCCCACCCCTCTCACCAGGAGTAGTTAGATCTGAGTCCCGCAAGCCGAGGACATTTTCAGGCAGGAGACATGAATCAGAAATAACCAGCAATATCTGAGAAACAAACCTTAAACCAACTAATCTGAGGCAATGGGGTCGATTCCGTAGCAGGAGCCACTTAAAGTAACCCAGGAGCTGCTGACCTCAAAAAATAAGTTATTTTACCGGAATAAAAAAAAAAAGGTTTATTCAGGAATGGCAGGGGATTGCAATTCCATAGGCAAGTCCTGAGAATGAGGGAGAGGAATGTTTTTATAGAGGGCAAGGGAAGCTGGGAGGGGCCGCTATAGAGAGTCGATGGGAGGAAACTGGGAGTTCGAGTGTAGTGGCTTTTCATCTCCATGAGACATGAAGAAACTGAAGCCCAGAGAGGTTCAGTAATTTCACAAGATCACACAGCCTGTGGGTGGAAGACTGGAATTTGACCCCTGGCCATGCAACATGAGGGCTTTACCGCCCTGCTACAGAAGCAAGGCGTGGCACAGGCTGTGGTGACAATGTGTATGCCAAAGCCAGTGGCCCCTTCTGAGTATGTCGCCAGGCTTTGCTGTGAGCAAAGCTGATCCTGGGAGCTTGCGTGTCCCTGTGTGTTTGCTCAGCGTCTTCTGGGTTCCCTGGAAGTGGCCTTGGGGACAGGGCGCAGCAGACAGGTTTGCCTGGGAACGCTAACAGGTGAAGAAGGCAGGACTGGGTGGAGAGAGAAACTGAGCTGCCATGGGACAGACAGGGAGGCCTCGGTCCCTTTGAAGACCCCGCAGGGAGCTCTGAGACTGGGCTGGCCCAGACTGAGGCAAAGGGGTTATTATGGGTTGAACCGTGTCCCCAAAATGATGTCGAAGTCCTAACACCCAGGACCTGTGAGCGTAACCTCATTTGGAAATGGGGTCTTTGCCGACCATGCATCCAATGTGACTTTACCCTTATAAAAAGGGGGATATGGACGCAGAGACAGACATCCATGGAGGGGAGATGAAATGGAGATACAGAGAAAAGATGGTCAAGTACAAGGTGAGGAACTCCTGAGGCTACCAGGATCTCGGAGAGATTGTCCCTCAAAGCTCTCAGAAGGAACCTGCTGACACCTTTGATTTTGAACTTCTAGCCCCCAGAGCCATGAGAAAATAAATTTCTGTTGCTTAAGCCCACTCAGCTGGTGGTACTTTGTTGGTAGTCCAAGGAACTAACACAGGGGTTGGACTTTGTATCCCCGTATCGGCATGTCATTTGTTGGCCACCTGCGAGGAGTGTGACTTTGGGGGAGGCTAGTTCCCAGGGCTGCAGAAACGCTCAGCAGCCTTGAAAGAGAGTTTGTGGGGGAGACAGCACAGCACCCACCACACAGAGTCTGCACCCCCACCTCTGATCCCTAACCTGAAGGAAGTGTGGAGGTTGGACCTTCCTGCTGTTGGCCCCTCTCGGCAAGGAGCATGCGAATGTCAGAGAAGCAAAGATCACATACCCAGGATGACAGACACAAAGACCCTAAGCCAGAGGGTCCCATACTGCAGATCCAATCACGTCGTGGACTATTCCCCAACTCCCGCTTTGTTTCATAAAATGTGCGGCCCTCAGGCTCCATCATCTACTAAGAGAGTTACAGCTTCAAGAAATACAGCTGACCCTTGAACAATGCAGGTTTGAACTGCGTGGGTCCACTTATACGCAATTCAAACCCATGCAGTTCAAACTCGCATTGTTCAAGAGTCGATTGTATTTTTGACCTGCAGTTGGGAATCCGCGTATACCGAGGGCCGACTTAAGTTACACCTGGGTTTTCGACTTTGTTCGACTTTGACCACATTGTTCAAAGGTCAACTGTATTCATTTTCCTCTTACGTTTGTTGGAAGGAAAGCACAGCACAAATGCAGTGACATGACCCAAGTGCCCATCCAAGCAGAGCAGGTAAACGCATCGTGGCCTATTTGGATAACGGCATCCCACACAGGATGAGGATGGCCACTCTGTTAGGCTGAACCCTATAGAGTGCTGTTTGTGCGGGTCAACAAATGGTTGAATATCAGCAACTTCATATGGTTCGACAACGCGATTCAGGCAAGCACGGAGTATCACAAACACTGTTGGGCACGAAGAGTCAGACCCAAGAGTGTACGACGTCTGATTCCATTTATACATAAAGTGCAAACGCACGCAGAGCAAACCTGCGCTACTGGCGTCAGGACAAGTGGTTACTTTTGGAGGATAATGACTGGGAAGGGCACGAGGGTGCTGGGATATTAGGAGAATGTTCTAGTTTTGATGGGGGTCCTGGTAAAACAGGTGTGTGCAGTTTGTAAAAATTCATCGATAAACTTTACACTTACAACAAACGCACATTTCCATACCTGTGCTGTGCAATGTCATCGAATACTCTGTGTGGGGGTTGGGAGGCACAGAAAAGGCAGGTTTGGGGGTGTTTTGGTCAGCATCCTGCCAGCAAACAGATGATCCTAAGAAAGGCTATATGTGAAAAGCACTTAATGGTTTTCAGGTATGGGCAGGGCTGGGGAAGCCAGTGATGGATATGGTGGCCCATGGGGACCAGCTCATAGGCTGAAGGGACAGGTAAGGGGAGATGGCACCAGAACCTGTAGGAAGCTGTGGCCTGTGCTCTGGGCTGAGAGGATGTTGGGGGAATAAATACCCAAACATTATTCTTTTCTCTCCCACCAATCTCTCAAAGATATGTCCAATGGCTGTGTCCAACCAGAAGCCAGAGGACAAGGACTTTGCTGATATAGTACAGAGAGGACAGCCTTTCAGGACAGAGGACCAGGAGGACCAGGAGGGACATATGGAGAAGACAAGCACACTGGCTGCTGTGCAGAGACATGGGCCACTTAGCCAATCTTGCTGTTTTTTAAGAGAATGTGGAAATCTGGACTTTTTTGCACAATCTTTGCATTTGTAAACATTAATGACTAATTGAAATTAGTTTTCAAACGCTGTGTGGGCCAGGCAACGCATGTCTAGGAGATTCTGGTTTGAAGTCTCCAAGTCAACATCACAGCTGGAGTCCCGAGCACCCAATTCTATGAGCACAGACCTGTCAAAAAGGGCCAGGTGTGTGGGGGGATGTGGTAATGATGACATAGGGGTCTTCTTTTTGTTAGAAGGTGTAATAGTGCCAATAGGCACGAAACAAGTGGAAACATGCAATTCTGCTTCTGTCGAAGGCTCAATGAAACTCCAAACTCCCAGACTCATTTCTTTGTGTCCATATTGGCCTGTCCACTCATGACACCCCTTGACACATTCGTGGAACAAAATGACGAGGATCCTACCCTCAAGACTGTCCCACCCTCAAGTCTTGTGGGGTTGTGGTAAGAAAACTAACCATCCAGAACACACTCGTGAGAACTGGGACAGGCGTGAAAACAGAAGACTCAGAGCAGAGTGCAGGCTCTGACCCGCGTCAGGCGGCAGCAAAGAAAGTGTCCAGGTTAAATGAAGTCACATTCGGGCAGACCTGGAGGAGGGATGGGAACTGGACCCAGAGGCAGGAAAGAACAGAACCATTTGAATGAAACACAGGAAGTGAGGGTAGTGAGTGCCCTGAGTGCTGGTGTGGAAGGAGCAGGGATTGTATTGGATCTGAGGCCACAAGGGGACAAACGAACTCGATTCTGATTCAATGGCACAGACAGGCCACAGAAGGGTTTTAAGCAAAAGAATGGGACGGTGAGTTTCACATGTCAGCAGTGAAAAAGTCAGCACTCCTAGTTTACAGCCATGCCACCCTGAACGTGCCCGATCTCGTCTGATCTCAGAAGCTAAGCAGGGTCGGGCCTGGTTAGTACTTGGATGGGAGACCACCTCGGAATACCAGGTGCAGTAAAAGTTAAAAAAAGAAAAAAGAAAAAAAAGAAAAAGTCAGCATTCCTTGTGGAGATGACTTGATGTTGCCCCTCCAGGTGTGGCTCCTGCCCCCTAGACATTGGCCCTTTGTCCACTGGTTCCCTCCACAAGGGTGCCTCTCCCTCCCATTCTCCACTCCCCACCAACTCCTGCCAGGTAAAAGTCAGCTGTCCACAATGAGGTATCACCTCACACTTGTCAGAATGGCTACCATCAAAAAATCAACAAATAACAAGTGCTGGGGAGGATGTGGGGAGAAGGGAACCCTCGTGAATGGCTGGTGGGAACGTAAATCGGTGCAGCCACTATGGAAAACAGTATGGAAATTCCTCAAAAAATTAAAGACAGAACCACCATATGACCCAGTAATTCTACTTCTGGATATTGATCCAAATGAAACAAAAAACTAATTTGAAAAGATATATGCATCCCTGTGTTCACCGCAGCATTATGTACAATAGCCAAGATATGGAAGCATCCTATGTGTCCATTTATAGATGACTGGGTAAACAAGATGTGGTATAATAGAATAACACTCAGCAATAAAAAAAAAAAGAATGAAATCAGCATTTGTGACAACATGGACCTAGAGGGTATTATGCTAAGTGAAATAAATCAGACAAAGACAAATACCACATAATTTCACTTATATGTGGAATGTAAAAAACAGAACAAAACAGAAACAGACCCATAGGTACAGAGAATAAACTGATGGTTGCCAAAGGGGAGGAGGGTAAGAGAATGGGTGAAATAAATAAAATTATTTATTTTTAAATGTGCACAAAGCCTAAAAAATATTTTGATGATTTAAGTTCTGTAGAAATTGCATTTTAAATGCTTTTAAGCAATATTCAACATCAACAATTTGCAATATAATATAAAATCGGTTTTGTGTTTGAATCTTCTAAAACGATTCACGAATTTGGTTTAGTACAATCTTATCCAAATTCAGAAGTGGCCTCGAAAGTTTTATAGAAAATACTAGTTATGGTAGGTAGCTGTCAAAGAAATTTCAGGGAACTCGAGTTAATTAAAAATTATTTTAAAAGTACAAAATAAAAATAAAGTGAAGGTGATCATAGATCACACTTAAAGTAATATTGATTTAGGCACTATTAATACCACACCCAAAAAATGTTAGTTGACACTTCATAGTTGAATGGTGAATGAACTAAGAATGAATAAATGAATGAACAAATGAACAAAGACTGACCCACCTTTCTGCACCAAGCAGGAAGTAACCCCCTCAGAATTCCCAAAACACCATTTCCCCTCCCTATGGCCCTGACAGCATCGGTCTCATCTCCTTTATTGGACCATAAATTTCCCAGGCACAAATGCCAGGCCTGACACATCTAGATGTTCCCTGACATGGAAGAAACTGACTTTTAATAAATTTCTCCTCTGTGTCAGGGAATTTACATGCCCTGAGTCACTGAGTTCCCACAACACAGTGAGGTAAGTGTCACCAGTATGACTCTCTGGTGAAAGAAGCAAGTTCATTTACACGAAGCGACCTGGCATCATACCCACATTCCAGTTAGTAGTGAAAAGGAAGGAGTTAGAAAAACTCTTTAAGGCCAATTCCTGAAAGTCTCATACAACGCTGCTACTTGTATCCACTGTCCAAAATGCAGTTCAGTACCCACATTTAGCTCAGGGGGACAAAGACAACGTAATTTTTCTTGGGCTCCAATGTGTCCTTTTAAAAATCGAGGTTTGTATTACCAAGGAAGAAAGAGGGATTTCTTCCAAAATATTCCTTCTGCAGAGATGGAAGGCAGCCTGAACCTTCAGATCCTGAGGTTCAATAAACTGAGAAGTTTCCTGACAGACGTTTGGAGAACTAATTCCACTAAAAAGAAACTATCAACAGTAGGCCAGTGGATGTAGCTCACCTGGGGCAGGTAGTGGCCTAGGGAGCAGGCACAAGGCCAAGGAGCTGTCAATCTCCTGTTAGAGCCCAGCTTTGTTCTTTCTTATCAACAGAGGAAACCACCCCAGCCCCATCCAGGGCAAGGTCTAATCTGTTCTTCTCATGTGACAGCCACAGTTTTTGAGTGCTTGCCTATGATCCCTTGGAGCTGTGAATGGGGTGGAGGCCTGATCTACTACAACCTCCAGAGACAGAAGGCCCAGCCCCACTACCTCTATTTGGACAAGTACCCATCCCACCATAGTCCTCAGGAAAAACACACATCTCCACCACCAGGAGGCACCATTCACATAGAGCACATCCCACAGTCATGCAAGGCAATGGCACGCTGGTTCACATACATCCTCATGGGTTGAGAAGAGGCGGGTATAAGAAGTGGATCGAATGGATGTATCTCCCTGTATTAGCTTCCAGAAAAGAATGTGTCAAGGTGGAGCAGGATGGGGTGGGATACAGCTGACCCTAGAACAATGTGGAGGTTAGGGGCATGGACCCCCACATAGCCAAAAATCCATGTATAATTTCTGACTCCAAAAAAACTTAACTACTAATAGCCAAGTGTTGAACAGAAGCCTTACCTATAACATAAACAGTCGATTAACACATATTTTGTATATGTATTATATACCGTATTCTTACAATACAGTAAGCTAGAGTGAGAAAATGTTAAGAAAATCAAAAGAGAGAGAAAATATAGTTACAGTAATGTAGGTATTTAATTTTTAAAAACCATATGTAAGTGGACCCACGCAGATCAAACCCATTTTGTTCGAGGGTCATCTATAATAACTGATTGATACTGTTACAGCCCAAATGACGGGGTCATTGGCAAGCCTCAAGAAGAGTTCAGTGGCAAGTGGAAGACGGACTAGAGATGGAGGGATACGGAGAGCAGGTGGAGACCTCTCTGAGCCTCTAAAAGAACAGAGAGAGGGTGCCTGGTTCCAGGGCGGCACATCCTAAACTATCAGAACTAATTAGTCCCTTGGCCACACTTGTTAGACTGTTTTTATAGGCAAGGCATCCCTTGGTTGACCTCACAGATTGCAAGGACCTTGTCAGCTTACAATCCCTTATTTTTTACTTTTTAAGCGTACAGCACCTGGTCTTCCTAGGCGGTCTCCCATCCAAGTACTAACCAGGCCCGACCCTGCTTAGCTTCCGAGATCAGACAGGATCGGGCTTGACTTGTTAGACTTTTGACGGACTCTCTAGGGAGGAGGATTTGGGGGCTGGGAGCAGAAACTACTAGGTATCCTTTGGACATTTGGAGAAAAGAGGAAAAGGTGCTGCAGGCAAATGAAAAAGCAGGGGAAAGGCACGGCTGAAGCCCTCTCATTGGTAACCCCTACCTATCAGGCAGGCACAGGTTGGGAGAATTACTTTCTGAAAGAAACAGACTTGCTCCCCTGACTCATCCCTTCCTTGCCCACACTCAGTAGTTGATATAATCAGGGTCGTGTTTATTTTCACTGGACAGTGCTGCTTCAGACTGTAATGACACCCACTTCCCGAGGACTGGCACCCGGCTCCGTCAGGCCTAAGTGTACACGTAAGGGACTGATTCTAAACTGTTGGGCGGAAAGTCTGATAAACTGCAGTAAAAATTCATATAGTAATAGGTAGCATTTCAATTCAATGTGTTGCATGTGCCAAGCACCTGTGCTTACATATCATCTCGTCGAGTCCACCCAGCGACCCTGTGAAGAAGTGCAACAAATTACTCCAAACCTTCGTGACAAAAAAACAGTTATCATGACACATGGTTTCTGCATGTCAGGAATTCGGGAGCGGCTCACCTGGGTAGTTCCAGCTCAGAGCCTCTCATGAGGTTTCATTCAGTCAAGATGAGGGCCGAAGCTGCAATTAGCTGAAGGATTGTCTGGGGCTCGAAGCCCCATTTTCAAGATGACTCATTCCCATGGCTGCTGACATGACGCCCAGTTTCCCGCCATGTGGACTCTCCACAGAGCTGCTCTTAAATGTGAGGGAGGCGGAGAGCAGAGCCTGTGACTGGAACTGGGGGGAAAATGGAAGGCTGTGAGCTGGGCTTGGAGAGCTTGGGTGTCCGCCTCAGATGTGGCAGGTGAGGGAGACCAGTGGAGGCTACTGGGGAGCCCCGCCGTGGCATCTGCTCCTCCCTGGCTTCCTTGCTGAAGAGCCCCATTGCTGCCTTGCGCCACTTTCGTCCCGGCTGGTGGATTCGGGGCTGGAACGCTCTCAGAAAGACACATCCTGATTGGCCAAAGGCTGAGCCAATCATGATGCTCCCAGTACAGGAAGGATCATGTGACCCATGTCTGGCCAATGCCGAGTGAGAGGAAGTCTGCTGGGGCTGATGGGAAAGATTTTATTGGATTTTGAAGAGAACTGGGAACAGCTTTTCTTTTTCTCTGTCTTTGGGAGGTGTCATGTGGCCCGCGTGGTTGCCATCCTGGACTGTGAAGTGGATCAGCCTCGGAATTCAAGCTGCTGAGGGTGGAGGAGGGAGCTGCAGAATCTGGGACTTCGGTGTGACCACCGAGCCACTGTGTTAACCAACCCAGGAACTGCCCTCTCATTGGAATCCCTGGTACATGAGAAAATCCATGTCGGGGTTTTAAACCGTTTTGAGTTGGGTTATCCATGTTTTGCAGCCAAAAGCGTCCAAACTGATATTTTGGATGCAGGTTTTTAAAGCTGAGCAGAGCCCAGGCTCAATTAAGCATTGGATGGGGTAAGGAGCAGGAGGGACACAGGTGGCAAGGAGGAATGCCCATTAAAGGGTTTTTGAATGTGAGATGGACGTGAAGGGGGCCCCAGAGTAAAATTGAAAAGGGGAGTTGTCACCATTGTTGACTTCTTAGCAAGAAGACACTTTTTCAAATGTCGCTCTATGAAAAGTGAGGCAACTCTGCAGATGTAGATATTTTCCAAGAGTTTGAATAGCCAAATGTCACCATGAACCTCCAAATGGGATGCAGTTTAAAGTGAGGCTAAAGGCATTTAAATAAAGGTATTTAAAGATTATTGAATTCGAAAGACTGGCCAGTGTTCACAGCCGTCCTGGAACAACTCAAAGCAAATTTTTGCTTTTCTCTGCTATTTTCTTTGTCTTGGTGAGTGAAAAAGTGGCATGTTCTATTTGTTAATAATACTATTCTCGTTTCTTTTGCAAAAGTTTTGACCATATTGAAGCTGCTTCTTTGTCCAGCTCTTAGCACGCACACAAAAAAAAAGCGATTGCATGACACTGCCTTGAAACTTTAGGCTATTCTAACTTCCAGTAACAAAAATCTCAAAAAAGTAGAGACTCTGCTTTGTGAAACTAGCCTTGTGAATGTATTTCTAACAAAGGAGTCTTATTAGACACCCACAGATCAAAGATCGATGTTGCTGCCTCCTGTGAGAGCTACCTTTAACCTCTTGTATTTGTTTTTTTAGGGGTGCCATACCAAAAATATTACAGAATTGATAGCTTAATAAAATAAAATTTATTTTCTCATAGTTCTAGAGGCTGGAAGCCCAAGATCAAGGTGCTGGCAGAATTGGTTTCTCCTGAGGCCTTTCTCTTTGGCTTGCAGATGGGTGACATCTCTGTGTCATCCCATGGCCTTTTCTCCCTGTGCCAGCATCCTCAGTCTCTCCCTTTTCTTATAAGGAAACCGGTCCTATTGGATCAGGGTCCCAGCCTTATGACCTCATTTAACCTCAATTACCTCTTTTAAAGATTTTATTTCCAAACACTATTGCACTGGGAGCCAGAGTTTCAACATATGAAGTTGTACACAGTCAGTCCCCAACCTGAACTTGTTTTAACTAATAATACAACTTGGTATTACCATCTATACTGATACCCTTTTTCCTGAAAAGCACAAAGTATTCTGAGTTTTCATTGGCATTTTTCTCTACTCCCACCCTCATGGAGCTAAAAAGAACATCCATGACTCCGCTGGATCTTTTTATTTGAGTGAATGATATTCTTTTCTCATATAACTTAATGTTTTCCCTACCATTGATATATGGGCTATGGCTGAAAACAGCAAAGTAAAAAAAAATTGCTCTCACTTGCTATTGCTCTTGTGTTTTTCTATATTCTTGAACCCTAGATTTAAGGGAAGTGAAGAAGTGTAGTTTTAGCTTACTTTTAGCTAATATTTAGCCTGATTTGATCTAGGATTGGGCTAGTTCAAATTCTGAGAGGCCGAAGGGGACAGCCCATCCCAGGGAAAGACCAGCCTCTCCATGACTCTGTGTACCAAAATTAGTAAATTCGTATACGCACAGCCACCGTTTCACTTCCACTTTCCAAATCTCATGCAAGTACGTCAGGTTTGCCAAACCCTAGCTTCAAGGGAGGTGAGGAAGTATAGATGCAACTTCCTAGACTCTGCATTACAGGAAAGCACACCAGAAGGAGGAAGGCTTGGATGATGAGCAAATGAATCCACACTCTAAAACCCCTGGGACATTTTCTCTTCAGCATCCTACATCCCAGGGGAAATCCACATGGGGTCTTTCCCCTGGGTCGGTAGGGCCTGCTTTCGAGAAGGTCCAGATAACCTCTGGTTTATTTGCATCTCCTTTTTTCCCAGCAACTGTGTAGAGATTTAAGATCTCAGTGAATACCTTTCATCCTGGCCTGAAGGTACAACCAGTTAGAGAAAGATGCAGGAGAAAGGGAGAGAGAGGACAACATGTTGGCTTTTTACCTGAACGATAAGCAATAACAGGGCACATGGCTGGGCTGTGTGGCCCAATGGGTTTTCCACCACCACCTTCCTTTCTGCTGCCTCTAAACTAAACAGCTGAATTTAGGATATAAATTTAGCTGTGTGTGACAGACTCAAAATAACAAAAACTTAAATTACATAGAAATGTATTTTTCTCTGCTGTAACTGTCCAAGCTAGTGCGCAGCTCTGCTCTGTGAAGGTGTCAAGAAACTGGGCCACCTATATAGTGTTGCACCTGTCCCCATGGTCCAAGATACCACCCTAACATCCCAACTCTAGACTGAAGAAAGGGAAAACAAGAAAGGAAAGCCCTCTTCTTTAAGCCTGACCCAAAATCACACTTCTGCTCACATTCTATTGGCCAGAAACTAGCCACATGGCCATACTTGCTGCAAGGGAAGCTGGGAAATGTAGTCTTTATTTCACACAACTATGTACCTAGCTAAAACTTTTTTAACCACGAAAGAGGGGGCTAACATCAGAGTTGAGGACACCACTAGTTTTTTTCCATATAAACTTACCTCCAGTAGCCTCTTTATATAGGGTAGGAGGGGGCAAACCAAACATACTGTTTCTGGAGATAGGCAGAACCAAGAACAGAGAAAAAATCTGAGCCACAAAAGCTTAGTTTCCTCTCTCAGACTCATTAATCTCATAATAGGGAAATGGGGACAAAAGCCAGAAGCCTTACTTCAACTCCATATTTCTAACTGGGACACTCTTGGTATTTCAGGTGAGACGAGTCTCTGTTTTATGGTACGGTCTGCCTATTATTGCAGGATGCTTAGCCCAATAAATGTCCGTACTGTTCCGTCCTCAGGCACGTGACAACCAAATGTAGGCAGATATTTGCAAACCCCCTAGAAGGGGCTTGATGTCCCTTGATGGATGACAGGGACGTCCTTCCATAGAAAAGTGAAACACATGGGGTAAATCTTCCCCCATCCAAACTTAGCCCCTAGGGGTACAGGGAGTCCTTTTGGCCTTCAAGCTGCTTTTCACAATTCAGTTTTGACTAGAGCCACCCAGCACTGGCTATTCGTCCTGTTACCTGCATTAATAAAATGATGCTTTATAGCGCCCTCCAACATACCATCACCTTACACTCATGCGTGCACGCATACATACTGCCACCTACACACACACACACACACACACACACACACACACACACACACGAGACTTGAATGACTCAGCAAGGACTCAAGGAGCCAAGGAAACAGGACTGACCTTGCGCCTCAGAAAACTCATTGTCTGAGAATGGGAGGAAGGAAATGAGGCTGGCTTTGAGTGGATTCACTTAAATGGATGTGACCTTGAACAATTTATTTAACCTTATTCATGTATCTCTGCTTCCTCATGTAAAAAATGGAAATAATAATATCTACAACCTAGGGATGTTAGGAGGTCCAAGTGCCTTTAAAGGATTGTTGTATGTAATGATTAAGAGCACAGACTCCAGTGTGTGTGTGTCTGTATATGCACATGCATGTGCGTGTGCACGTGCCTGGGTTTGCCCAGACAACCACCATCTGTTTGGCCTCAGATAAGTCACTTACCCTCTTTGTGCCTCAGTGTCCTCCTCTGTAATAAGAGAATGGCAGCACATCCTAGTGGGACTCATGTTTGTTTGTTTTTTTAACTAAACTCTAGAATTTATTCAGATTTCACCAATTTTTCCATTTATGTCCTTCTTCTGCTCCAGGATCCAATTCAGGATACTACATTACATGTGGTCTTCACATCCCCTGTGTCTCTTTTGGGACGGTTTCTCAGTCTTACTTTGTTTTTCACAGCTGTGACAGTTTTGAGGAATAGTATATTTTGAAGAATACAGGTATTTTGTAAATGGTCCCTCAATTTGGGTTTGTCTGAGTTTTTCTCATACTTAGACTGGGGTTCAGCATTTTGGGGAAAATGCCGTAGAGGTGAAGTGCCCTTTCAGTCACATTATATCAGGGGCTACATCATATCCGCACGACATCACTAGGGATGTTAAACTTGCTCAGTTGGGTAAGCCATCTAACCCTAATGAAAGAAAAGTGACTTATTAGATCTGCCACTTGCATTTTTTCTTCCTATAAGTAGTCAGCCCCATCCCCAAGTTATCTATGGACTCGATGATGATTTGTTATGATTTCTGCACGTATAACTTAGCTATTTCTTGGAGTATAAGCAAGGATTTATTTCAACTCCATCCTACCTTATTTGGACTGTAAAGGCAAGCTATGTCCATGATTGCTTCTGGTCATCTCTCTCTCTTTTTAAATAATTTTTAAAAGTTGAATTGTGGTAAAAAAAAAACAAAACCCTCATAACATAAAATTTACCATTTTAATCATTTTTAAGGTACAGTTCAGCAGTGTTAAGTGTCTTCACATTGTTGTGTGACAGATTGGAGATCGTAGCCTCTTGGTAACACACTAAAAAAAATTGCAGTTATGTAGGCAGGTATTTTAATTTCATCATTATGCTTTTGGTTTTATCTGCATTAATATAATTAGCACATTAGCATATAATTTTGTAGATATCATTGTATAAAAACTAAGTCAAACTTATTTTAGATGAGTTGTTTCAAAGAAAAATATTGAGTAAATAAAAGCATAGGTGGGGTGTACATATGAAAGGAATTATGATGTGGTATGAGAAACACTGAGGTTTGGAAAACACCATTCTGCTGAATCCTATTCCCCCGGGGTCAGTTTGACCATTTCCCACTCAGGGGGCTTCCTTTACCCATCTTCAGTCTCAGCTAGATCCCAAGTCATATGCTCTCGAAACTGTTTTTCACCTTTCCTTGCAATCAAAGTTCTTTTAGAGGCAAGTGACTGAATCCCAAGTCAAACCGTTCCAGGAAGATCAATGTGAATGTGAAGACTCACATACTGCAAAATCTGAAAGATTGTTCCAGTTTCAGGCACAGCTGGATCGAAGTGTTTAAATGACGTCATCAGATATTTCTATCCATCTACTGGCTACCTTTCCTATATGTTGGCCTCATTTTTAGGCAACTTCTCAACTCATGGTAGAAAGAGGGCCTACGGCAGCTCCACATTTAGATCCCTTCAACTTAGCAAGCCCAGCCAAAAGAAAACACTTTATTCCCCAGAGTTCCAATAAAGTTCTCACTTTACTCCTCCTTGGCCTGCTTTGGGTCTTATGCCAGCTCTCAAGCAATCACTGAGGCATGGAGTTAAAATGCTCTGATAGGCCAGGCTCGGGTCACATGTCCAGCCCTCACCCAATTATGATGGTTATTCATTGTATTGCAAATAGTTGCTTATCACTCATCAGTGGTCCTCTAGTCTGGCTAATTGCCCCAGAAAAGGGCTTCAGAAACATCATAAAAGAGGCAGCGCCGCTAATGCCAATAAAGAAATAAAGACATAACCACTCACTTGATAAATACTGTTTTTAGAGACTCAAGAAACTTTGCCCTTGGGCGGAACCTTGACCTCCCTGGGAGAGAGAAGCAGGAGCTTCCGAGTCAAATCTATATTCAAATCCCAAGACTCTCATTATACTCACTAACTCACTAACTTATTCACTCACTAGAAAAACATTTATTAACAGTTCCGGACACTGGAGATACAGCTGTGAATCAACAAAATTCCTACCTTCTTGGATCTGACATTCTAGTTAGGAAGGTGGGCATGGGGGAGGTGAGACATAATAAACAAGTGGACAAAGAAAGAACTGATTTTGAATAGCAGCAAATATTGTAAAGAAAATAAAAGTGTGTCTTGCTGGAGAGGATCTGGGGGCCTGGCTTGCAGCAGGCCTTAGGAAAGGCCTTTTCAAGAAGTTGATTTGAAACCGAAATAATGAGATGCAGTCAGCCATGGATGATTTGCATAAAGCTCTAAAAAGAGGGAGCAGCAAGTGCTAAGGCCCCGAGGTGGCCTCCTCCAAGAACTGACGAAAGCCACTGTAAATAGCTGTGTGATGTTAGGTGAGTTACTTAGTCTCTGTGCGTCACTGAAAAATAAGAATGATTATATTGATCCCTCAAGGTTGCTATGAGGATTCAATTAGAAAATGTAGAAAATGGCTGTGAATAGGGCTGAAGCTTGGCATATTGTAGGTGTTCAATAAACACCAGCTATTAGTTTGAGCAATACCATTATTAATTTGAGGAGGAAAGAGAGGACTTGGAAGATCAAAGCATGAGAGAAAGGAGCTTTTGTAGCTTATCCTTCCAGAATCCAAAATTCAGGATATAGTGTGAGCTAGGCCCTGAAATAGGGCTTCTGAACACACTTCCAGGACACCCGGGAGACCAATTACAATAATTGGCATTTTATTTTAATTGCTACCGCCATTCATTGAGCACCCACTATCTTCCAGGCACTCTGCTGAGCACCTCACATCCATGGGCCCCTCTCACTCAGAGGTTGGCACTAGTATTAACATCCCCATTTTACAAAGGAGAAAAATCAAGGCTTGGAGATGATGGTCACAGAGTCTGGAGCAAAGCCAGGAGGCCAGCAGGAGGTGGAGCCACTTCCTACCTGATGATCTTTGGCCATTCCTCACCTTTGATGTGGGGTGACAATTCTTGCCCACTCTTCATCTTTATCATTCTCCCTACCTGGAGGTCGGGCTAGGGTGAGGGTTGGGGGGAGGTGTGGGTTCAGGAGACTGAGGGCAGCCCAGAGCCCTTTCGCCATGATCCCTGCCTCAACCTGCTTCCCACCGACCACTACCACCAACGCCTTCTATAGGGCAGGCCTGGAGGTGGCTCCCCAGCCAACAGCTGCAGCCTGGGTAGGGGCCGCATGGGCTGTGGCCAGAGAGGGGCGGGGCCGGAGAGGGGAGGGGCGGGGCCAAGGCTGCGTAGTTGACTGCAATCTAGGAGGTTCCACTCCTGACAGGGCAACCTACTCACTGTGGCCTTTGAAAAGAACATGGGACGAGGTGTCCTCTGGTCGTCGGCTCCAGCCATAGCCCTACCTGGAAGAGACTGCTTCTAACAGGTGCGTGGGAGACAAGGAGAGGACACCCCCCAGGAGAGTCTTTATCCAAATCAGAATCTCCCCACTCGGAGTTCCGACTCTGGTCAGTGTAAAGACCACGCAGCACAGACACCCCCGCTACTGACCCTTTTACAAAAGAGAAAAGTGAGGCTCAGAGTGGGGCAGGGCCGTCTGCCCAAGATCGCAGGGCCGGCAAGGACAGAATCAGAATTCAGGACCCCAATCCAGCCTCTTTGCACCAGCGAACCCTGTCTCACCCCAGCTATCCACATCTAATCATAATTTTTAAATAGTACTGGTAACAATGATAAAGTAATAACAATACTAATATAAAGAGGTTATTGTGACCGTGTACTTCGACATGCCAGCCTGTTATAAGTGTTTTCATGTGGTAATATTTAATTCTTAACCCTGTAAGGCAAGGACAATATGATCCCCATTTCATGGAAGGGGGAACTGAGGCACAGAGAGGTCCTGTGCCCTCCCCAGGCCACACAGCTTGGAAGTGGCAGTAGGTGGATTTAAACCCAGATGGTCTAGTTACAGACACCACACACATCTGCCTCTCAAATGATAGATGAATTGCCTCTTTTTCCAGACCTTGAAAATTCCAGTTGTGTATTTTCAAAATCCTGAACTCCACCCAGTTTAAAACTTCGCCTCATCCCCAGTCAGGCCTGTGTCAAAGTGAAGTGAGGACACGGTGGGACATGGTGGGCCTCGTCTCTCCTCTTTTATGTGTCCTTCCTCCCATCCTAGAGCTGCGGTCTGTGGCCCCTCAGGGCCATGGGCAGAGGGGAGGAAGGCAGGGAGGGGGGCAGGAAAGCTTCTCCTCAGCTGCTGCGGTTGAAAAGTGGCGACAGGTGTTCTCTATGGCTGAGACGAGGTTGCCTGCTCTCTCTTGTGGTGGTGGTGGGGGGGTACTTTGGGGCCCCTCGTCACTGGAGAGTGTGTTCCCAAGGCTTCCATGAAGGGAGTCAGCTGGAGGCTGCCATCTCCTGGCCCGCTCCAGCCTCTTTCAGCCAAGGTCACCTGTCAGCAGGCCCTCTCCCACGAGGGTCTTTGCCAGAACGGCCTCCAGCTGGATTCCTTCGGAGGCCTGCACCTCCAGTTTTTGGGGGAACAACCAGTTTTTGGGGGAACAACAAGAATATCCATGCATTTCCCACGAGCCAGTGGCAGATGCCTCTCCCACTCCATTCGTCAGCCGGAGACTTCCAGGTCTAAGTTCCCCCAAAGTCCAGGGGACACTTCTCTAGTGTGGAGATATTGAAACGATGGGAGGAGTCAAGTTCAACATTCTAGAATGAATATATATAAATATATCCATCTCTCTCCACACACACACACACACACACACACACACACACACACACACACAGTGACAGCGAGTGTCCTTGGACTAAAACCAGGAAAAATCGAATAGAAACTTTTTCTCATTTGGTTGACGATTAAAGATGAAGTAAGATAATCACGGTCCTGTAAAGTAAGAGTTCTAGAATCATCTCTATGGTTCTAGCTCTGAAATTCCATCCTTCATCTGGCATGCTTAAATATATATATTTATATAAGTATATAAATAATACATTTTAAGTATACAAAACATTTATATTTAGTAATATAATTTATATTTTATTTATTCATATTTTGTATGTTTGTTATTAAATTATAAATTTGATATGTAATTATAATATATTACTACATATAAATATGTAATTATAGTTATATTGTGACATAATTCTGTTATATAATTCATATATATAATTATATATAATTACTTATTATACAATTAAAATAACAAATATATATAATTCTACTCTAATACAGAATTACTATAAATTTATTAACATTTAATTTATTAATATAGTTTAGTTTATGTATGAAATACCAGTTAGACTGTCCTTAGTCCTGAAAATTCATAATCTCATTGAATCTCAGACACTCCTGGGAAATGGTTACTGTCAACGCCTCCTTGATAAGTGGAGAAACTAAGGCTCAGCACCCAGAAATAATAAGTGGCAGAGTCAGGGTTATGCACCCAGGCCTAGCAACCTCAGAGTCTACAAATGAAACCAGGATTCTACGTCAGCTGGAGTAAGGGCTGCTAAGATGTCAGGTCTTCTTCTTAAGATGTCTTGGGATGTTTATGGCCATGCCACCCTGAACGTTCCTGATCTCGTCTGATCTTGGAAGCTAAGCAGGGTTGGGCCTGGTTAGTACTTGGATGAGAGACCACCTAGGAATACCAGGTGCTGTAGGCATTAAAAAAAAATAATGTCTTGGGGACACTCCCTGATTTACCAGGTACCTGCAGCTGTGTCAGAGTCAGAATTTGATCTTGGAATGAGGACTCCAGACCTGGAATCTGCCCCTTTGGTCATTTATTTAATAAACACTGCTCTGCACCCAGCCTGTACCGGGTGGTCCTGGGGACACAGAGGTGAGCAAGACAGCCCCAGGCCGGCTCTCCTGGGGCTCACAGTCTAGAAGGAAAACACTCCTGTCCCAGACAGTGAGGACTCAGAGTCGATGGTGCAGAAATGGGGTGGGGGAGGGAGACCCGGAGGGCTCAGGTCTGAATATGGTGGCCAGGAGAGGACCTATCGAAGTTGTCAAAATCAAAATAGGGCCTCTGAAGGGTATGACATCAGTTATGCAAATTGCATCCCTGTGCTTAGTTGCATAAAAGCATAAGAGTGCAAATTTTTTCCATCAAGATAGGAAAGCAAAGCCTTGAGCAGGTACTCGGGTATAAACTTTTACTCTTGTCACTTTGTGACAAGCGCTTCCCTCACCCCATCAAGTCAGTTTGTGTTCCTGCCCAAACATTGTGTTTTCTATTACCGAGCACACCTGAGGGGCAGGGAAGACCTCAGGAGAGGGGATGCCAGAGCCGAAACTTGAATCACAGCTAGAAAAAGAGAGAGAACAGCATTCTAGGTAGGAGGAACAGCGTGGACGAAGGTCTAGAGGCCAGAGCACTGCGTGGAGTTCGGTCTGACTGACGTAGAGAGCGAGCGAAGAGCACTGAGATGTAGCACAGGCCCCAGATGAAGGAGTCAGCTCTGTGTCCTGAGGGCACTGGGGAGCCATGGAAGGTTTAGGAGGAGGGGAGTCGAAAAGTCACACCAGCTGTCAGCTCAGAGATAAAATCAATGAACGTAGGAAGTGAGAGTCCCCCAGAAGACCTTATGGTGGGACGACTCCCAGCCATCCACTTACGATCTTGGGTCTGAGACTCAAGCTTACTGTGTCTCCATTTCCCTGACTATAAAACAGACTAGAATCAACCTCAGAGTTGTTGAAGGGTTCAGTGAGGTAATGGTTGGGAGAGTTTGGCGCAGTCCCTGGCATTCGGCCAGCACACTTGTATCCGATGCTGCCTGCCCTGGGAGTCATTATCCCCGGCCGCTACTGTCATTCATTTACCAAGAGGAAAGCGGATGTTTTAACATTTGTTCCACAAGTGGGTATTTCTGATCCTTAAAATGTAACCACTTATTACATTGCTTTTTTTGTCTTTGAAAGGTATATTTGCAGTACATCCAGTGCTTGTGGTTGTGAAGGCAAAAATCATAATAATGATGGGAACTATAATTATACTGTCGAGCATGTGTCTGGCAGTCATCCTGTTAGTACACCGTTCTAAGCACTGTACAAACATTAGATACGGCAATTTTTAATCTTGAAAGACTTTGCCAGAATGCCCTCCACATGGGGCTGTACCAGCCACGTGTGAGAGTTCCCTCCTCCTTCAGCTTCCGACACAGCAAGTCATCAAGCTTCTGGATCACCTGCCAATCCAATAGGCAGGAATTATTATCTCAGTTTGTTTTACTTTCCATTTTTCTTGCTCTGAGTACACTGAACATTTTCCCTATGTCAAGAGACATTTGAATTTTCTTTTATAGGAACTGCCTACCTATATCTTTTGCATATTTTTCTGTTAGGTTGCTGATATTTTTCCTATTGATACTAGGTGGTCTGTGTATTAGTGATATGAGTTCTTTGTCTATGAGATCAGTTGCAAATCATTTTTCTGGTACGTCACTGTTCTTTTGACTTTGCGGGTAGTGGGGTTTTTTTTTAACATTTGCCAAAGTTTCTTTTTATGTTTATGTCAATTTTTTCAGTCTTTTATGGCTAGGGCTTGTGTTCTTACCACATCAGCCACCATTCCAGTGAGAGGCAGAAGAGTGGAGTGTGTGAGCGTGTATGGGCTGGAGCCAGACTCCAAGGTTTCGACTCCAAGCCCTAAGCAATATGGAAATTTAATGAGAGGAAGTGAGAGAAACTGGGGGCAGAGGGCACACCCAACATATAGTTCAGTGGCTGAGAATTTCATCTGCCTGGGTGTGGATCACAGCTCTGCTGTTTACCACCTATGACATCCCCCCAAAATGTCGTAAATTCTCTGAATCTTTATTTCTTCATCTCTAACAGGGGTAGGATAGTTGTATCGGTCAGGGTTGGGGCAAGAAGCAGATGGTCTACTCGAAATAAATAATAAGAAAGGTTTGATAAAAAGACTATTTACAGAGGGGTAGGTGGGGTATAAGTAGAGTGACATGGGACTGTGCATCACCCAGGGGCAGGAAGCTGATACCTCCCCTGGACTGGAAGCTGTAAGACGCATAGCGGGCCCCCAAACCGAAGGATAGTGGTATATGGAGACAATCGCTCAATAGAAACTTCAGTAGGGGGACACAGCCGACCCATTCTGGTGGTGCAGGGAGACAGCTGTAGGACCAGTAACCTCAAGGTTACTCCCATTGGCAGAAGCCACCCAGAAGCAAGAGGCAAGGGGACCCCAATGATGCAGCTCAGAGAAATCAGCCCGTCAAGGAGCAGAGCAGAAAGGAGAGTGGACCTGCAGCACATCCAGCCTCGTCGATGCTTCGTGGGGTTAGCATAACAGATGAGTGAGAGAACACATGTTCAGAGCTTAGAACAGAGTCTGGCTGGTAGGAGGTACTCAACGAATGTTCCTTTTCATTTCTACAATATTTTTATCATGATAAGTAGTCACCATCAACTCTCAAATGTGCCACACTCATTCTCGCCAGCTCAGGAAGGGTTACTTGGGGCAGCATCTCACCTTTGGTCCCGCTTGATCCCCATTTCTCTCCTCTCCCGCTCCATCTCCTCCAGGCACCCTGCTCGCATCCTGCACCTGCTCTGCCTCCTCGGAGCTGCCCTCCTCTGCGTTTCTGGGATTCTTGGCCGAGGGAGCCAGTGCTCACCTTCTCGTACCCAGCAGCCTTGATGGTGTTCTCTCTACTTCTTGGTTCTGAGGACACAAGGCTCAGCCAGAAACCGTGATCTTCTCCCCTGAGGGCCTCCCAGGGCCTGGCCATACTGGGCGAGAGACACTGGGCACACACAGCAGCCTGGTCATCAGAAATGTGACAGCTCTAGACTCAGACAACTACACGGTGGTGCTGGAAACCATCGAGGGACGCAGAAGTGTGACAGGGCAGATGCACGTGGAGCGTGAGTGGGGCTCCACAGCAGGAGGGACTGAATTCTCAGTCAGCAGGGCCCATCAGGGCCCATTCAGTGCCGGTAATCAATTGCTCCCTAAAAACCACCCTAAAACTTAAAATAGCAACCATTTCTTTAGCTCATGATTCTGCTAAACAGTTCTCCTGGTCTCATTCATGAGTCTGTGGTCAGCCAGGGAGTGCCTGGGCACTGGTCCGGGGTAGCCTCCTTCATACGTCTGGCAGTGACATGGCTGGCAGCTGGGGCCACACAGCCTCTCATCTTCCAGCAGGCTAACTTGGGCTTGTTCAGTCAGCAATGGAGGAGGCCCGGGCTCAGAACTGGCATGTCATCACTTCTGCCATGTTTTATTGGTCAAAGCAAGTCACGTGACTGGCCCAGCTTCAATGGGAGGGAAGTAGGCTTCACCTCTTGAAGAGAGGAGTTGCACGTTGCTATCTATTTTTTGTCATCTGTCACACTTTCCAACAGATATTCATTAAATGTTTGTTCATCATCGCTTGGGGAAGGGCAGAAGTCTCTGTTGGCAGACTTCAAACTCGCCTCTGTTTTTATGAGCTATTCAGCTTTGGACTTGAACTTTCATACCCAAACCAGAAAAACAAAGTCCTGAAATTAACCAGACCTATCCTCCCGAAAAGGTAGTTTAGAGACTGTATTTGTCTGTTAGGGCTGCCATAACATAATACCATAGACCAGATGGCTTAAACAACAGAAATTTATTTCTCATAGTTCTGGAGGCCGGAAGTCCAAGATCAAGGTGTCAGCACGTTTGGTTTCGTCTGAGACCTGTCTCTTTGGCCTGCCGATGGACTTCTTCTCACTGTGTCCTCACACGGTCTTTCCTTTGTGTGCACACTCCTGTTGGCTTTCTGTGTGTCCTAATCTTCTCTTTTTATAAGAACACTAGTCAGATCATATTAGAGCTCACCCTAACGGCATGATTTTACCTTAGTTATCTCTTTCAAGGCCCTGTCGCCATATATATAGTCACATTCTGAGGTATTTGGGGGCTAGGGCTTCAACATATAAATTTGGAGGGGACACAATTCAATTCATAAGAGAGACCGTATTACAGTAGCCCCCTTTATCCACGGGGGATATGTTCCAAGACCCTCAGTGGAAACTGCAAACTCTATATATACCTTGCTTTTTCCTGTACATACATTTTCGCTTTAAAGAATTACTTTACTGTCTACAGCCATGCCACGCTGAACGTGCCCGATCTCGTCTGATCTCAGAAGCTAGGTTAGTACTTGAATGGGAGACCACCTAGGAAGACCAGGTGCTGTAGGCGTTAAAAAAAAAAAAAACAGCAAAGAATTACTTTACTGCTTCTCTGTGGAATATCCGAATTGCCAACATCACTACTTTCCAGAGAAGGGTGAATTCATCAGGGAATGGCAGAGTTGGTTTCTCCCACCGTAGAATTCCCAGTCTATCAGGGCAGACAGACATGAAATGAATAATCCTAAGGGCAGGGTCAGAGACAGCTTCCCTAAAGAAGTAACATTTAAAACGCTGTCTGAAGAGAAGGGAAGGTAGACAATAAAGATGACGTGGAAGGTTGTTCCGGCCAGTGAGAACAGCATGGACAAGGGCTGGAGGGCTAAGAGATAGCTTGGTGAGTATGAGAAACTTAGAAGAGAGCAGTGTAGAGGGTGTGGGCCATGTGAGGCCATTGACTTTTAAGTGTGGCTAAGGGAGGCAGGTAGAGCTGGGGGTCAGTAGACGTGCAAGGCCTCGTAGGCCTCAGGAAGAACCTTAGACTCCTATTCAACAAAACATTCATCGATGCTGATTGTTATGTGTGCATCCAATGCTTTTTTTAGTGCCTTCTCTGTCCTGGCTGGCGCTGGCATCACAGCCAGGGAGATGTGAGAACCCAAGAAGATATCTGACCCACTAAGGGACCAGGTAGGGCTTCCCAGAGGAAGGGCTATCTGAGCTGGGGCTTGTAGGCTGAGCAGGAGTTTGCCAGGCGAAGAGTGGGGAAACGCGGTCCTGCAGACAGGCCAGCCAGAATAAACACCAGGGAGCACAAGTGAATGGCTCCAATTTACTGAGCGCTCACTATGTACCAAACACTGGGAGATTTCACAACCTGAGAAAGCAAATGCTCTGAGCACCGATCCCATTGCACAGGTGGGGAAACTGAGGCTCAGAGAAACAACCTCAATAGCCTGTGGTAACATTGAAGCAGAGGGCCAAGCTGGGATTCTCCAGCACTCTATGATCCTTAAGATTCCACACACACTGCCTCTCTAGCCCAGCAACGTCTCTATGGTACAATGCAAAGTTGAAAAGGGGGGGTTAGAACCCCACTTTTGTACTGGGGGATATTTACCCCCACCAGAAAATTAAAGGGCTGCTGAGTTCCATCAATCTGCATTTCTATGATTTGAAGGCTAACTCTTCTTCTAAAGGTCCACCTCCACACCTTTGCCTGTGCGATTCTCAGCCTGGAGCTTGTGCAGGCTTCAAAACCCCAAGGACCTGCGTTCAAACCACTGTTCCACCACTTACCAGGACCTCGCGTCTGTGTGCTTCAGTGTCTTCGTCTGTAAAACGGGGTGTGTGTCCTAATGTTCTCTTTTTATAAGAACACTAGTCAGATTGTAGAACCTACCTCACCGGATAGTTATGAGGAGCAAATTGAGTTCACCCATGTCAAATGCCTAGCACAGTGCCTGTCACAGGGTAAGCGGATGTTAGCTGTGAGTATTTCAAGGGACTTGACCTCTTTGAGCCTTCATTTTCCCACCAAAATGGGGATAACAATAATAAGCTCTACCTTGTAGTAGTCCCTAGGACTAAATGAATAAATCCAGTGCTTTTCTGAGCTTTTTCAATCATGACCCATGGTAAGAAATGCATTTCACATCATGGCCTATATTCATGTGTGTATATACACACATTATAAGTAACTAAAAATAAGTGTCATGGAATAGCAATTATCTCTTTGAGTAATACATTCTGTCATTTTCTATTATATTTCATTTCATGTTTTAAATACCGATTACTAAACCTACTAAATGATTTCCCTGAGCGCGGGTCTCCCTCGCAGCATGACGAGCTATAAGTTAACGTGTGTTTAGAACAGAGGCTCACAATAAGAGGCTTGTCTACGTGGCTCTGACATTGTTTCTTGTTTCTACACCTGGTGGACTCTTTCTCTTCCTGCAAGGCGTAGCTCAAGTACCACCTCCTCCAGGAAGCCTTCCGTGAGCTCTCTGGCTGGGCTAAAGTTCTTTTCACTTATCATATTGCACTAAGATCGGAAACCAGCTCAGTGTGAAGGTTCCTAGCACTTGCCATGACATCACACTCCTCAGGTTCAAATCCCATCTGTGTTCTCTGTGACCTTGAGATCTGACCCTAAGAACCCCGAGCCTTCAGAGTTTTTCAGCTGAAGAAAAACATGGGAAGAGGACCATGGTGAGGATTATGCACGCACCCCACCCTCTGTAAAGAGCACCCCCCTAGCAGCCAGTGGCTCAAGCCCCAAGCTGTGGAGGCTCTCTTCCTCTCTTTCTCTCCCACTCACACCCAGTCCATCAGCAAATCCTGAGGGCTCTGCCTTCAAAAATAATCTAGAAGCCAACCACTCCTCCCAGCTCCTCGGCCTGACCCTGGTCCAGCTGGGGTATTTATACGCCTCACCGTGTCAGTCATCAAGCCACCTGCGGTGTGCCAATTCCTCAGCATGCTGGCCTGTTGCCTCCATGGGCAAATGGGCTCTGGCCACCAGCGAAAGCCCTTAAGCAACAGATACACTGCTGGCAGTTGGAAGTGGTGAGGATGAGGGTCTGGGGTGGGGACACCAGCAGGTCTGCCACACTCAGTGTTGGGCGCAGACCAGGCACTCCAAGCACATTTGTGGGTGAATGAATGAATGAATGAATGAATGACTGTCTCTGTGGTGGGCCAAAGAAGTGCTCAGCTTCTCTGAGTGTTCTCCACGCATATGGCCTTGCTCCCTGTTCACACAGCCAGCCGTGACCCGGTGTTGCTACCGACATTTCCAGAGACTATCCAGGGTGTCATCCAGAGTGACCTCAACTACTCGGTGGTCTTGAAGTGTCTGACTGCAGTCAGCCCCGACCCCGTGCTGCACTGGACCCTCAACGGGCAGCCCTGTGGGACCGGGTCAATGCTGATCATCCAGAAATTTTCCTGGGAGCACCTGGGGACCTACATGTGCACGGCCAAGAACAGCCAGGAAGAGCATTCCTCCAAGTCTGTGACAATCTCACTGTCGCGTGAGTCCCTCTCCCCGGCCCCAGACCCTATACCCTCGTTGGTCACTGGCCAACTTTCCTGGTTCCATTGAGCCATCTTCTAGAGGGGTCTCCCTGAGCCCCTTTATGACCAAGATGTCATCCCAATCTTCCCTCCACGTGGCAGAATGGGCATTATAAGCCCATTTTACAGATGAGAGGCTGCAACTCAAAGAGATAACTCTCATGAAGGCTTAGCTCAGGGTCTGGAGCCGGCTGCCTGTGTCCCAGCTCCAACCAGTTGCTGGCCATGTGAACTTGGGAAGCCTGAGCCTGAGCCTCGGGCACATGCCTGTGAAAAAATGCAGGTGATAACATCGCAAGTGGTTCTGAGCTTGGGCTTTGCAATTTGAATTCTGGCTCCACTACTTTCTGGCTGTGTGACTTTGGACCGGTACCTCGACTACTCTGTGCCTCGGTTTCCTCATCTGTAAAATTGGGAAAATAATAGTGCCACCCAAAGTGTAGTTATCAATGAGACAAGCAGATGAACAGCTCAAAGTAAGAGTGCCTTGCACTGCTGAACATTAGCGAGTAAACAAGAGCTAGTCGGCATCGTTGCTACAATTAGCATCATCGATATTATGAATTTTGTGATGGTTACCGTGGGCAGTAGCATGCATGGAGCTCTGGGCAGCAATAATAGGAACAGGCAGTCGTAGGGATAAGAAAAGTATTTTGGGAGCTGGTGGAAGCCGATTTCAATTCCTGCCCTTGTGCCTTCCTGGACAAGTGACTTAGACAAGCGACTTCCCTTCTCTGGATATAACAGGAGCGATCGTGTATGCCTCTGCAGGATTGTTAAAAGGAACTGAAATAGTGCATATATGAGGCTGGCAGCATACCTGTTAGCAGCAGGTACTTCAGGTAAGAGGAATTACATCACGAATATAATTTTTTTTTTGTCATGGAGGGCAAGTGGCTTAGAGTGGGCTAGAAGGGCCAGTAGAGAAGTGGGGGAGGTCATTGGACAGCAGAGAAAACATCCAAAGCATGGGAAGGACAGGGTGATGGAAAGCCTGGCTTGGCCAGGTCCCAGAGAGCCGACTCCTCTCCCTGGTCAGGGCCCAGTCAGTGACAGCTTCAGGATTTGGTTTTGGGATAATTCACTGGGAGAAAAATATGGTTAATCTTGTAGCACCTGGTGACCCTGATATGTTCATTAAGAATGACGATACTTCCAAGAGCCCCTTCACTCATTCATCAGCTATTCAGGAAATGTTTATTGAGCACAGACTGTGTGACCAGCCCATGCTGGGCAGTGCTGAGGACACTCTGATGAGGAAGACAGCCCCAGGCCTGCCCCCACCGGACTCCCAGTCTAGTGGGGGACAGACCTGTCCACAAACAGTAATGACTGGGGTGGGGGAGCCCAGAGGGCTGTGGGACCCAAGGGGGCGCCTGACCCAGCAAGGCAGTCAAGGACGGCTTCCTGGAGGAGAGGACATCTGAGCTAGTTCTAGGATGCATGGGAAATATCTAGGCCGAGGGGGAGAAAATGGCATTCCAGGCATTCCAGGGGCACAGAGAAAGTCCTGGAAGTAGGAGAGAGAGAGGTGAGCTTAGAACATTGTATAAAGTCCCATGGGGCTGGGTTACAAAAGTGGGGTGAGGAGAGATGAGGCCGGCCAGGTGGCTGGGCCTTATGGGCCAAGGTGAGGGAGCCACAGCAAGGTTCTGAGCAGAGGAGGAACAGGGCCAAGTTTGAACTCTAGAGAGACCCCTCTGACTTCCGTGTGTGGGGGATGAGTAGGGGAGAGCCTGGGGCAGGAGAACAGGAACGGGGCCCGGGTGCAGATCCAGAGGTTGGGGATGGACAGAAGAGGCGTTTGGGATGCGGAATGGTGGGAGCGGAGGGTGTGCAGGGCGGTGGCTCCTCCAGTCTTACTCCTTCTTGGTCCACAGAAGGCAACGTGGATCCCACAGACGCTGAGCCTATTGAGCCGAACCCCATTTTCTCTCTATCGGGAAGATCTGCCATGGCCCTCGTCATAGCTGGAAACCTGGGGATCCTGATAGTGATCGCAGGCATGGGCTTCACCATCATCCAGAGCCAAAGGTACCTTGTGCCCTTCACCCCCGTCCCCTGACCGACATCCACTCGGTGCCCATGAGGCACAGAGCTCTCTCTGCACCAAGACAGAAGCCAAACCAACAGCCTTATCCCAAGGAGCTTCAGGCTCATTCAGAGAAGATGGCTTTGACCCCTGCTCTGCCCATCCATCTACCTCGTCAGTGTGTACAGTGACCCCAGGAGAACAAAGAGACAGGAGTGAGCAAATCCCAGCTCCATTATAGGCAAGTCACTTCCCCTCTCTGTGCCTCGGTTTGCCCACCTGCCAAATGGGGATGATAATAATAGCGCCCGCCTCACGGGGCTGTTGTGAGGATCGAACGAGCAATTATTTCTAAAGCATTTAAAGCCCTGCCTGAGATATGCTAAATGCCATACTCACTCCTTCTACGCATATCTGTCAAGTGCTCACTGTGTGCCAAGCACTTGGGATAACTTGGAAATTAACAGTGGGAAGTCTCTGCCCTCATGAACTTGAGTTCCAGTCACAGAAGCTAAAAATTACGTGATGACCGAGTGAAATATAAATAGTATGTTGGATGATCGGTGAGTACTAAGGAGGGGAAGAAGGCTGAGAGGGGGCCAGGGGGTGTGGGGATGGGCCACGATGTAACTAAATCAGCAAAGGCCTCCCTGAAAAAGTGACACTTTGGCAAAGATATTGAGCAAAGGAAAGAAGGGAGGGAGGCAGTGGGTATGTGGGGAAAGGCACGCCTAGCAGGGGGACAGTGAGTGCACAGGCACTGAGGTGGGACTTGCCTGGTGTGTTCGAAGAATAACAAGGAGGCCAGTGTGGCTGGAGTGGCGTGAGGAATGGCACAAAGAGTGACGTGAGATCAGAGAGGGAAGGGGGTGAGTGACAGGCAGTGTAAGGTCTTCTGGGTCATGGAAGGACTCGACTTTCGTTCTGAGTAAGATGGGGACCATGTGGGTTAGAGCAGAGGAGGGACAGGATCTGACTTACAGCTGACTTATATTTTCATCCTCGATGTGCTAGCTATTATGATAATACTATAATAATATAATCTCACCTTATATTATTATAATATAATAATAGTATATCTTGCCACGTCTAGAGTGTCTGTTCTGTGCCTGATCAACATTATTCTGTTTAATCTCCACAAGAGCTCGACAAGGTAGGAGGTGGGGTTGAGATGAAGGTCTTATTTTTGTCAAGGAGAAAACTAAGGTTCAGAGAGAAGTGAATGACCCCAGAGCCCACAGCTGGGAAGGAGAGATTCAAACCCAGAACCCTACTCCTAGTTCTAGCCTTTAGCCTACCCTGCCTCTTTTCAGCTGTTAACAATATGAGCCTTTGAAGCTTAAAAACTGTGGAAGGGAAATCTGCAAATCGAAATGGTTTGGAAAGACTTGGGGGGCCAGCTGAGAGGGACAGAGCCAGGTCTCCAGTCGGCAAGTCCTGTGTAGAACCTTCCAGGGGGAGGGGAGAGCCAACCTGCTCTCTGGATCACCGCATCGTCTTCATTACTGTGGCATTTCCCGGTTCCTCTGTAAGCCCTGGGAGCCTTCAAGTCATGACAGCTCTCTAGGATGGGTCCTGTTCTTGTCCTCATTTTCTAAACGAGTAGAACTAAAGTTCAGAGAAGCTCATCAACTTGCCCAGGGACACACAGCTGACAAATGGCTGAATCAAAACCAGATCTAATTTCAAGACCTGTTCTTAGAGGGGAAGGGTAAGAAATCAGGCTGGGGTGAAATCCTCGCCAGACCCCCCCCCCACCAGTACCTGCCTCCACAAGGGGGCGGGAAAGGTCACTTCCTGTCTTCCGCACCATCTCAACGCAGACAGTGGAAAAATGCTGATGTCCACCAGAAGGAGCCAGCCTCGTCCAATCAGCTGCGACCTTGGAAATGAGGTCATGGGGACAAGCGTGGCTGTCGTGAACCTCCTAGCGGGAGCCCCACACATGTCTGCCACACCCACCAAGGGCCAAGAGAGATCCCTGTCGTTTGCAGTTAAGGCCATGGACCCCGAAATGAGGCTACTTAGGTTCATCCCCACTCTGCCATACACTGGCTTATGGGACTTTGGGTGAGTCCTTTAACCACTCTATGCCCCGTCTGTAAAATAGGGATCATGGTAATACTGACCTCAAAGGGTAGGTGTGCAGGTTACAGCTGGTGGGAGAAAATCGCTGTAAATAGCACCTGGCACATGGTGAGCCTTCGATAGATGTCAGCCATATGTATTATTATATCATTATGATTATTTATTTCTCTGTCTTCCATTGTAGGACGGACAGGCAAAGAATACGGATATGCAGCTGAAGTGGGGGCACCTGTCTGTCAGTCTAAAAGGTGATGCCATTAAGGGCAGAGAGAGAACCCTGAGGCCAGGGACCTTATGAAGCCGTCCTGTTTTCCTGACCATTTGTCTGTGGGCTGTTCCCATCTTGTTGAGAGCCACGGGGACTGCTTTCATTTCCTCTCGCTGGCTGCCAACACCCTATCCGCCCATCTCACCCAAATTCTTGGAAGCCACCTAAACAAGCAGTGTATATTTCATTAAATGAAATTTTGCTTATAGCCCACACATTTAATGAAATATACACTGCTTGTTTAGGTGGCTCCATAATAAACAAAAGGAAAATTTTAATATAAGGATCCAGGAAGATTTCTGTAAATCCAAGGGTGTATCAGTTAGCGCCTGCTGTGTAACAAACACCACCACCAAAAAAAAAAAAACAAAAAAAACTAACTTTATGGGTGGAAACAACGGACATTTATTTAGCTCCCAATTTTGTGGGTTCTTAACTTGGGCTGGGCTCAGCTGGGCCATTCTGGTCTCTGCTGGGCTCACTCATGCATCGTGGCCCATTGGCAGGTTGCCTAAGGGCTGTCTGGACTAAGACAGTCTCAGCTGAGATAGCTGGCCTCTCTTCATCTCTCATTTTCCAGGATGCAGACCCAAGTTTGTTCACATGACAGAGGCAGGATTCCAAGAGTGAGAGCAGAAGGGACGATGCCTCTTAGGGCTAAGGTTAAGAACTGACACATCATAACTCCTGTCACATTTTATTGGCCAAAGCAAGTCACATGGCCAGCCCAGATTCAAGGGGTAGGGAAATCGATTGCACCACTTGATGAGAGCAGAAGAATCCATGGCCATTTTTTGCCACCTACCACCGACGGCAGGAGTGCTGGGGCCAGGGCAGGTTCTCACCGCCTTTCTCAGCCTCCCGTCCCTCACCCTTGTCGTCTCCTCCTCCAGGAACATGGAATCACAGTTCCCTCTGTGTGTGTCTCTCTGCAGATGGGCGCTCAGTGTTTCTTCTTCCATGAAGAGAAAGACACCGTCCTATAACTTTCAAGTCCACGACAGTGCTGTTTGAGGGAACAGCTCAACTTAGCCAAAATCCCTCTGTCTTGTTTCCGAAACCCCTGGAGAAGGCATCCGATTGTCTCACCTGAGACGGGTGTCAACCTTGGTCTCACCACTGTGGCTGGGGTGGGAGCAGGGACATTTTGTATAATTAGAGCCTCAGGAGCCCTATCTGTGAGGGCTCAGTGCTCAGATAACAGGGGGAGGTTTTGCTTCATATGCTGAGCAGATACCCCAAAATATGTCTTCTACACATACAGCCTAATTTTGCTCTTTTTCAAAAAGAAAGAAAAACTTCCAAATGCAGAGAAGAGGGAAAGGTGGTCACAACCCCCAGAAATCCACGGTACATTTATAGATTGACTACTCAGATTTGAGCTGCTGGAGAATCTTGGCAGACAGCAAAGGGGAAATGATTACGGATGAAACTCCCGTGTGAAAATACCTAACATTTGAGAGACATTCAGTGCTTCTGTGACCAATGGAAAGCCACTTACACATCATTAGGATTAGTAACAAGAGTGGCAGACCTGAGTTCGAATCTCGTCTGTTGAGGGCTGTTCATGCGCCAGGCACTGCACTGTGTACCCCGTGTGATCCATATCTTATACCATCCTCACCGTACCTACTGAGGAAAGGGGAATCCGCCCCCATTTTACAGACAAACAGGTGAGGCTCAGAAAGAGAGTAAATGACTTGCCCAGGGTCACATGGGTAACACGTGGTGGAGCTGGTCTCCAAGCCAGGCTGCCTGAAATTTCTGTTTGCAGTCATCCCCTTCTCTCATGGTCTCCTACCTCTTATGCCGGATAGATGTCATTGTGCCCATACACAGGGGATAAAAACGAGGCTCAGAGAGGGCAAGCGACTTGCCCAAAGCCACCCAGCTGGGCGTAATGCCAACTAAAGTCCACCCAATTCCAAAAGCTGTGCCTTAGACCAGCGTCGGCCGACAGAACTCTCTGTGGTGAGAGCAATGTCTACATCTGCAATGTCCAATGCATGTGGCCGCTGAGCCCTTGAAATCTGTATAGTGTCGCTGAAAAACTGTATTTGAACTTATTACTTTTAATTCGTGTTTATTTATACACCGCTTGGGACCCGTGGCTATTGTATCAGACAGTGCAACTCTGACTCCTCATTGTTAAAAATAAATAAATCTCCCAGCACCATATGTGTCAATCACTGGCTCCACGGCTGTTCTGGGGTCCTCGCGCTGGTCTCCCCAAAAGTTCAGATTTGCTCCCAAGTCCCTAATATTTAACCAGTTTCTTTCTCACCTGACACTTCCTGCTGTCTCCCTTGCTTTCACTTCCTTTTCTCCATTGTCACAGGAGAAGTTGGTCATCTCCTGTCTGGTTGGTGGCAGAGGGAGCTGGCTTCTGCAGCTCCAAATCTGGCTGAATCTCAGAAGTGACACCGTAGCTACCTTGGCCACCAGCCAGTATCCAGCTGTCCCCTGGTCCGGGCTGTAACATTGCCCCGTACCCTTTGGAACAACCGAGAATCACTGTGACGTCCTTCCCCACTAAAAATAAACTGCAGATTTCCTCAGAGAGAACTCCTGGCCACTGTGATAAATTCAGTCCCCTGGCTGAATGACACAATGTGTCGTTAAATATTTATCGGCGTGATTATTGAACAGTTCTCTCATCCATTAGACTCTCAGCTCCATGACAGCAGGACCTGTCTCTGTCACAGAGTGTGTGCTCAATAAATGTTTACTGAATGCATGAATGAATGAATGAATGAATGAATGAATGGGAGACTAAACACACACTGCTAGGAAAATGCAAAGGCTCAGAATGGATGCATCGACTCGGTCACGAACCCTTCTCCAAGCTGGAGTTGAACTGGAATAACTCGACCCAACTCCTCTCATTCAGCAAATATTTATCGAGCACACACTGTATGACAGATGCAGGTCCTGCTATCATGGGAGGACTTCCCGCATCGATTATTGATGTCTGCTGACAGCTTGGAACAGAGAGGGGTAGTAAGACCCACATTTGCTTCCGCTGCTCTTCAGCAGAGTGTCATATTCTCTCTACTCCCTCTTCGAAAAACGTTACCCCCTCACAAAGCCTACTTAAAGTATACTGGGAGTCACAATTATGGAGGCACAGCAAGATGCCTGGGCTACTGCAATGACGTCTAGTTCATTGGTTCACCCGACAAATATTTCCTGAGCACCTTCTATGTGGACCTTCTATGTGGCTGGCTCTGTGCTGGAGACACAGCCGTACACAAGACAGACATGGTCTCAGCCCTCAGAGTTCACAGAATTGATCTCCAAAAGCCAGCCCTCTCTTGCCCAAGTCCTCAGCCTCCCCACTTCCCACCCACCTCACAACCTCTTCCCTTTCAAACACATGTACTCTCTCTTCCTCAAGCTCTCAAGCTCACGCGCTCTCTCTCTCTTTACACACACACACACACCACCTTTACACACACTGGCTGCATGATGATTTTAAACTTCATTCAGTATTCACAGAAAAAAATCCTATATGTCAGAGTGAGAAAGCGGACTAATGAGCATATAACAATCAGAGATCAAATCATCATTAAAGCCATTAGTTCATTCATTCATTCAACACAACTTCCTCCAGCACCTGGTCTGCGTCTAGTCCTGTGCTGAGCAGGACCAGAGCCCAGAGGTGACCAAGACAGCCACAGACCTAGCCCCCCAGGGCTCACAGTTCAGGGTGAGAGACAGATCTATCCCCAGTGACAACCTAGGGTAGTCAGGGACTGGGATCTGGAAGCCCAAAGGGAGCACCTGATCCAGCCTGCGGAGCCAAGAGGGCTTCCTAGAAGAGGAGCCAACTGTACCAGAGAACGCCCTAAGATGATTAATAACAAAAGCAGTCATGTCTTAGGAAATTGATATGTAGCAGACATTATGCTAAAGGATTTTAATGCATCATTTCCGTTTATTTCATCAAACCCAAGAAAGTGGATGCTATTATTAGCTCGATTTTACAGATGAGGAAATTGAATTGTCAATGCCCAGCTGTGAGTCACACAGCCCCGGGCCCCACCTCCTTGGAACTGGTGGGTGACAGAGATCCAACCCCAGAGTGTCAACTCAGAGTGGCTGGGCTGAGACAGGGGAGCTGAGGGAGCTCCAGGGTCTAGGAAGACTTCCTGGAGGAGGGGACAGCTCAGCCATAGCCTAAAGTGTGAGTAGCCATTAGCCAGGTGAAAACTAGAGGAAAAGTGTTTTCACCAGAAGGTGAGCAAACATCGTTTGTTTAGAGGGACTGGAAGGTTTCAGCCTGGCTGACCAATGAAGGGGGCAAGGAAAGATGTTGGAACAGTGGTTGGGGGCCAGATAACGCAAGAGCTAGTAAACCAGGCTCAGGAATCTGGACTTTCCATTTGGTTTTCCTTGTTCGTTTCTTAAGTTTTTTTAGATCCCACAAATAAGTGAAATCAAGTGGTATTTGTCTTTCTCTGTTAGATTTATTTCGCTCAGCATAATGTCTTCTAGGTCCGCCCACGTTGTTGCAAATGGCCAGATTTTATTCTTTTTATTGCTGAGGAATAATCCATTGT
>NW_024342475.1:843281-891286 GCF_902729225.1 Pteropus medius
CATAGATACAAAGAACAAACTAATGGTGGCCAGAGGAGAGGGAACTGGGAAGATGGATGAAAAAGATGAAGGAGAATTAGAGGTATAAACTTCCAATTATAAAATAAAGAAGGCACGGGGATGTAATGTATATATAGTCAATAATATTGTAATAACTTTGTATGGTGACAGATGGTCACTAGCCGTATCGTGGTGATCCCATCGTGAGGCATATAAATGTCAAATCACTATGCCGTATCCTGAAAAGAATCTAACACTGTATGCCAACCATACTTGAATAAAAATATTTTTAAATAAAATAAAATAAATATAATTGTTAAAAAAAAAAAAAAAAAAAAAAAAAAAGGATTTGGACTTTGTCCAGCAGACGGCAGCGACCAGCTGAAAGTGGCTCTGATTCGTCATCAGACTGTGGCGGGCGGGTTTCATTTCCTTCCCTGGGTTTTAGGGAGCCTGTGGGATTTGGAAGGAGAGATTGGAGGGGAAAAGCCAGTACAGGGCACCTCCCTGCAGCCTCACCCAGAGCAGACGTGGACGGTGGGGCTGGGGGGTGGGGGAGAGGGGGTGGCATGGGGTGGGTGGGACATGACAGGAAGTGCTCTCTGGTAGCCAGTTCTTTTTTCCTTCCTGTTTTTTCCTGTTTAGCTTCTGAGTATAGATGAAAGCTCTGCCCCCATCGACCCCAACACCCCATTCTCTGCCTAACCCCAGAAGGCAGGATGGGGTTTGTCACTTCTATCTGCCGCAAGAGAAATGTGGAATTTAGCCGCAGCAAGGTCCTTGCGCTGTGTAAGGCTCTCTATGGTTCTCTACTGCCGTTGACAGAAGCGCCCAATCAAGAGCACCCAGCAAGGCAACGCAGGGGCCTTTCGCAAGCCTCAGGACACCCATAATAGTTGCTGCCGTTTGTTGAGCAGCTAAATAAATACTCTTTTAACCGTATCATTGATTTCCAAGTAACTTATTTAACCATCACATGTTTTTATGATTCCCTATGTAACAGGTGAGAAAAAAGGAGGCGAGCAAATCAACACTAGTTGCTTAGGACCGTCAGACAGGAACTGGCGAAGCCAGAATTTGAGCCAAGGGGTCATGAACTGGAGCCCCCACCCCTACCAGCCTCCCTCCCTCTCCTCTCCTCCCCTCTCCTCTTTTCTCTCTCCCCCCCTTCTCACCCCTCTCCCTCTCCTTCTCCCCCTCCCTCTCCCCCTCCCTCTCTTTTCCTCTCTCTTTCTCTCCCCTACATCCTCCACGCCCAGCCTATAGGTTCCCACATCAGAAACCTGGGACAAAGCTTCGCATCTGAAATTTTAAAAGCTTCAGCTTACTACCATGAGGGTCCCCGGGTAGGAAACACTGCCACACTCACCCACTTTGCTGGCGGGAGAGCTGGATGATGATTTGGCAACAGCCTCCCAAGCCACAAATGTGCAATGGCCTCGGATCCAGCAAATCGGCGGCTGGAGACACCCGAAAAGCCCATCCACTGAGAACAGGTTCGAAATGTATGATGTGTTTATACAATGGAATGCTACACAGCTGTGAATGAATGCATGAATGAGTGAATGAATGAATGAATGAATGAATGTGAGGAAGCTTGCTATGTCCTTCAATGGAAAGATCGCCAAGCTATGTTGCGAAGTAAAAAACAAGAAGAAGCACAGCGATGTCAAACACAGCATAGGGAATATAGTTGATACTATTGTAATAACATTGTAATAATATTGTAATAATATTGTGTGGTGCCAAGTGGGTACTAGTCTTATCGGGTGGGTCGCTTCTTAAATTATATCATTATCTAACCACTATGCTGTACACCCAAAACTAATATAAAATAATACTAAATGTCAACTGTAATCAAAAAAGAAGAAGAATGGGAAGAAGCAGAACAATGCTACTTCTTTCTTCAACGTGGAAGGGAAGAATAAGAAAATATATTCATATTCGCTCGATTACGCCAGCTTCTAGGGCATTCTTTTGGATCTAGAAGTTGGAAAACCATGGTGTCAAGAAACTCCAACAGGCCCAATGGAAATATCCATTTACTTATTTATTCTTTCAATAGCTATTTCAATCTTCGAGTGAAGAAAAACGTCTAGAACTGGCCCCAACTCCAAAGGAACTGAGAGTCTTGACGGAGACCCAGAGAAGCAAGCAGAGAGTCTAACACAAAATTTGCTGATTCTTCCAAATCTGCTGTTCCCATGATCATCTCAGTTTCAGTCAAAGGGGCTTCCTCCTCCCCTCGGGTCAGAGCCTTGGGGTCGTTGGAGAGAAATAAGTTCCTCTCACGTCCCACATCCAATCCGTCAGCAAAGCCCTGGGTCTCTACCCTCAAAGAACACTGGGATCCAATCACTTTTTCTCACCTGCCTTCCGCAACCCTGAAGTGAGCCTCCATCGCCTCTCGCCCAGACCACTGCAGTCTCTTCCCCTACTAACTTCAACCTTACCCCCATACGGCCTGTTCCCCACACGGCCATTAAAATGTAAATAATAGCTCTCCATGGCCTACTAGGCCATGTAGTAACATCTGTCCCCTTCATACCTCTTTGTACTATTCCTTATACCCGCCGTCGCTCTTTCCATTCCGGCCACAATGGTCCCTTCACTGGTCCTCAAAGTCAGCAAGTGGTTTCTGCCTCAGGGCCTTTGCATCTGCTTTCCCCTTGCCCACCCCCACCCATGCCCGAAAGACTTACTCCAGGCATTTGCAGAGCTGACTTCATTTAGGTTTCCACTTAAACTCACCAGCTCACAGATGATTTTTCTATCAGTCAGCTTTCACTAAATTTCAATAACGAACCAATAACGAACCAGCCCCAAATCTTGTCGACTTGCATTGTCAATTTCTCACTCGTGTTATACATTCACCACGGGTCAGCTGTGGCTCTTCTCTGCACATCTTCTTCATCCCGAGATCCTGGCTGAAGGGGCAGATCCATCCGGGACGGGCAGCTGAGGTGACCCAAGGAAAAGAACAACGGACGAACCAGGCCGCGCCTGTAAAACATCTGCTCGGAATTGGCTGGCACTGTGCCTTCCAAATGCAAGCCAGTGGGTGAAACCTAGTGCGCAGGCTCACGTTTGCTCAGAGAAACACCGAAGCTGTGAGTTTTCGGCTTCTGCCTTGGGAAGAAAGGACACATGGGGAAAATTGGAGGGAGTCAAAAATGTTGGCAGCCACAAAGGAAGGATCTTGAAGAAATTCATCCCCTCTCCTTACCCGGTCTCATTTTTCTTCATAGTTTTCACCACCCCCCGGCACAGTGCCTGTCTGCTTTATAATCACCTTTCTCTCTCCGACTCTCATCCAGCATGGAACCTCCAGTGGGCAAGACCTTCGTCTCTCGCTCACCGCTCTATCTTCAGCACTGCGGACAGGGCCTAGCACATAGTAGGCGCTCAATAAAGATATATCACTTGAATGATTCCGAGGAGCGAAGGGCCGTGGTGGGGGAGCCCAACGCACTGCAGGAGCCAGAGGAGGGTGGTTTCACTGGGACCCCAGACCTCCCCTCAGGGCTCAGAAATGAAGAGGGGTCAGGGGGGCGGTCAGGGAGGACCAGACAACTCCTCGTCTCAACCAACCCCTTCCAAATGTCACCAATCTCCCTTCCTCACGTCCTTCCCCAGTCTCCTCCAGACGCGAAACCTGACATTTTATTTAATGCAGCGATTTTAACGGCATTGACTTTTTGGCCTTCCCAAGTGTTTACTGATCCAACTTCTCCCCTCCAGGTACATCAGCCACCAGAGGCTCTCCCTGAGACTCCTCTTTTCTTGACCTTATCCTTAGCTCCATCCCTAACCTTCAGCCCATCCCTGACCTCTGGCTCTGCCTCGACCCCACTTTTGAGCTTCTATCCTTCCCATTACGTGGAATTATTCAAGACCAAGCTCTACTGGTTTGTTGTCAGATGTCCCATTGCATCTGAGAAGTCAGCTGCCCCGTGGGGAAGAGACAGAATATGGGATGAGGTGGGCCGCAAATCTGAAGCCCAAAAGCCAGCAGGGGAGGAGGGCAGCCTCTAACCATCCAGAGGTTCTGGAAGGAGGGGGAACCCCGAAGGGTGACAGCATGGTCCGGAAGAGGAACATAGCAGTCCCAGTTCCCCAATTCGGAGAATAACTCAGCATCCCAGAACAAGAGTGCCAGAAAATTGAGAGATTTCCCAGAGACCAACCTCTAGGTTTCCATTCAGAAATTCACCTACATACATCCAAGGTGAGCGACGCCCACGGCCGTGTGCCAGGAGTGGGCACGGGGTCCCAGTCCTAGAGGGTCATGGGGACAGAGCCCTCCAAAGTGGCTAAAGGCCAAAGGGGGAGTTTTCTGGAAAGATATAGGGACATCATGGAACAAGGGTCAGAGTTGTTAGTGGGCCTGGTGGGGACCACGGCCAGGATGGACGCAGCAGGGGACCAGGAAGTCTTCATGCTCTGTATCTGCACATATGACTCTCTGCGTCTGTCGGCTCTCAATTCTCTCTCATCTTGCTCTGTCTTTGGGTCTCTGTCTTTCATCTCTCTCTGCCTGTCTCTCATCTTCTATCTCTATCTTTGTGTCTATTTCCCTATCTCTGAGGGCGTGTCTCTCTCCACTTCTCTCCCATTTCTGTCTCTGTCTACCTTGGTCTCTCTTTCTCTCCTTCCGCTTCACGTTGTTCCATAACCATTATTACCTCCAGATATGATGGTGTTCTGTGTATTTATCTGTAAATGGTCTGTTTTCCTCAAGCATACGGCAGGCTACGTGAAGGCAGGGATTTTTGTATTATTTCTGCTACATCCCTGTGTCCAGAATATTGTCTGGTTCATAAACACGTTTGTTTGTTTGTTTGTTTTAATTTTTCATTGTGGTAAAATACACATACTATTAAATGTAACAACTTAACCAATTTTAAGCACACAGTTTTTGCGCAAACATCACCACCATCCACCCTAGAACTCTTTTTATCTTGCAAAAGAGAAACTTGATATCCATTAAACAATAACTCCCCATTCCCCACCTTCCCCCAGCTCCTGGCAATCACCTCAATAAATATATATTGAATGAAGAATGAATAAATCATCATTCTCACCAACATTAGTATTTGAGGATAATTATAAAGCAAAAATAATAGTCGTTACTGCTACCGCTGCTGTTTGTTGAGTACAAACTACTGTATGTGCCAGGAACTGGGCTAAGTAGTTGTTTGTTTAAGCCTTATAAACCCTCTTGTGAGGTGGATACTATTATCATGTCTATTTTTCCGATGAGGGAACTGAGGCCCCCAAAGGAGAAGCAATTTGCCAGATATGAGCGGGGTTAAGCCCTGGGGTTAAGAACTCGGGATCTGTCCCGACTGTGGGTTTGACTCAGCTCTGTCACCAGCCGCCAGCTTTAGAAAGTCATTCATTCATTCATTCATTCATTCATTCATTCATGTATGCGTGCATTCAGCCCACACGTGTTTCTTGACTCTCTCTGCGTCTCTCACTTTCCCGGCGGGTCCAGTGGATACGCACGTATCAGAAGCTCCATCCGAGTCCCAATCACTTTCCAGGGCTGCAGCGCGCCCGCGCAGGCGCAGAAGGATCGGAGTCCCCGGCACGCACAGGGAAGCTGCGCCCAGGTCTATTCCTGTCGCGGCGCTGGAGGAGACAGGATAATTTAACCTTCCGCTCCGCCACCCCCAGGCTCCGGTGGCTTGCGGCCCCCGGGGGGATTCCTAGGCAGGACTTCAGGATCCGAACCAGTGGCGGCCGCGCCGGCAGAGCGAGCAGACGCCGGGCGAGCGAGGAGGAGGCGCGCCCCTGCCCGGCTGCCCAGCTGCCCTTAGGAGCCGCAGCATGGCCAGAGCCGCCACCTGGGCGTGGCCGCCGTTGCTGCTGTCGCTGCTGTCGCTGCTGTCGCTGTCCTGGGCGCCCGCGGGAGCCGGTGAGTAAACCCTCACAGTCCCTCGGCCCCTGCTTTCCCTGTCACCACCAACTCGGGCGCTCGGCCTCCTGGGCACCCCGAGGCTGAGCGCGCTGACCATCGCCCCCCAGCCCCCTTCTCCCCCCAGACCCCCTTCGCCCCTCAAAGCCTTCTCCCCAGAGTTGGAGGGACATGGGAATACCTGGAAAGCAGCTGGATTTCGGTAGGGTGAGGATCAGCCGAATGACTCATGAGACACTTCACCAGGCCCAGATCATGCTCCTAAGTCCCGCTTGTCCACTGATGGCTATAGGCGGGTGGGGGGGCGGGGCGCAGTAGCTCTAAGGGTGTGGTCATTCATTCATTCATTCATTCATTCATGTATGCATGTATTCAGCCCATACGTGTTTATTGAGCACCTACTATGTGCCAGGTGGTGTTCCAAGCACTAGAGATGCAGCTCTGAAGTCAGATAGCCCTGGGTTCAAAACAGCTTTAGGCATTAATACCTATGTGAGCTCAGGAAAGTGACCTAAGCTCTCTGTTCCCATAAAATGCCTTAGGGGTGAGGGAATCCTATCTCCCTCGTATGACTGGGGAGGATGCTGAGCAATGTTGAATGCACTCAGTAAAAACAATGACTAATAATTCGTGTAAACAGTGATAATACTTGAATGTAACCTTGGGGAAGCCAGAGCCACTCCGCTCAGCATTTCCCAGAATCTGGGTGCTTCTCCAGAAAAGAGGGTGCTGAGGTTTGAGGAGTTCACAGAGAGCCACTTGCTGCGGTCCAGCCACGACAGGATCCAGGGGGCCCCGAAGGTGGGCAAGGCGTCGGCACGGGAGACAGTCGACTACACAGCTCAGAGGCGGTGTGACACTGTTCCGTTTTATTGTGATTTGAGTACAACTTTTATACTTTTTATTTGGCATTTGATTATACTTTGTTGTTAAGGTAGCAGGGAGTTAAATTTCTGTGGTTAGGCGGAGCAGAAAATCTTATAGAGTATATTATTATTAATGTTCATGATTAACTAGTACATTTTTCTCTCAATCATTAGAACAGAACTACCTGATGGAACAATCTAAACTTTTAATTCTTATATCTATTACGTAAGATACAGTTTGATTTAAGTAAAGGTGATAGATGTATTCATAACAGCAAGCATTGGCTTGTGGGCAGACATTGTTCTTCTTTCTGCCTGAAGAAATCTTTTAAATGCTATTTGATTTATGCTATATCTAAAGTTCAAGCTGAACCTTTCTCATAGCTGTTCAAAAGTTTCCTTGGTGCAGTAATGAGGAAAATATTTATAAAAATCAGTTTTACAAAGCTGCTTTCATAAGCTAAGTTTCTGTTCCTTTGTTTTTAAGCACCAAGGAGATCCCGACCTAGCCAGCCTTTCTATGAAACTTAAACTACTATAAGGCACATGAATTCTATCTTTATTCACTACATGTATACTATCTTTATTATAAGCTTCTGAATAAGGCAAAGGAAGATCAGGTAATCTTTTCATACTATTAGCCCCCCTAGGTGGATACCAGAGTTTTCTATTTATCCACTAGGCCACAAAAGGAGGCCCTTCTATAGTAGGCACAGGCTTATGAGTAAATTTCTTATCCTTTACTAATTTTTCTACTAACTGCATGGGAACAGGAGTATAAACTGGTTCTAGTAATTCAGCTTGTTATAATATATTCATAATATCTTTAAGAGGCACGTCAAAAGGAATTTCCCTTAATAATTGTTCAAATAAAGGGTTTATGCATTCTGGACACGTCAGGGTGACCAGAGCTGACTCCATACGCGGGGAATTTACTATGTTTTCTTCAGAGCCAATTTTGAGGAAATCCATTTGTATAGCGTTTACACTTACAAGAATTTGTGCTACCTAAATTCCCCCTATTAATAGGATCATTTCTAAGAAACCAATTATCCCTAAACACATGCCACGTCCTCGTTCTTGACGATGCATTCCTTGAAGCCTCTGTCCCCATCTCCGGACCTTGTCACGCAGTAGGGTAGAAAGAGGACGCGGCAGCCACTGACCTAAAGCCCCTTCAGGAGAAACCCAGCATGAGTCCTATTGTGATCCCTTTTACAGATGAGGAGACTGAGGCACAGAGAGAAGTAACTTGCCCAAGGCGCCCAGCAGGAAGTAGCAGTAGCAGTGGCCAGGGTCCCCTCCACCAGAGCAGAAGAGCCCAGTGCCAGGGAGCCTGGGCGCAGGGTGGGCTAGGCCTGGCCTGGGTCTAAACTCAGGCTCTGCCCCTTGTTTGCTGGCCCGACCCTTCAAGGCTCACTTGCCCCCTCTGTCCAATAGATGAAAATACTAGTACATCTGTCATGGGGCTGTGGAAAGGGTTGGAGGAGGCCACACGTAAAGGAGCGGCTCAGTGCCTGGCTCGAGTGTGGTGGGTACACGGAAACATGCAGACAGGAAGACCACTGCACCCAGTTTCATCTTCATGGCAGCCTTGCTAAGGAGGAAATCACCAGAGAAGGAGACTTCCTTGCCCAGAGCTGCACAGCATGTCAGCGGTAGAGCGGGCATGGCATGCGAACCCAGACAAGCTGCTCACCGCTCCACAATTCCCCGTGTCCAGACTGTGCCCTCCCGCCGCAAAGCAGGCTCCGGGTACCCCTGCCCACTACTTCTCGGCTTCCTCTTCCTCATAATAATAATAATTATAATATTTGCCTTTTAGAGTGCTTGGCACGTGCATATAGATTTATACAGGTTTTAGCGCTTAGTCCTCTCAACAACTCTATTAAGTCGTAACCATCCCCATTTTACAGATAAGGAAACCGAGGCTCAGGGGAGTGAAACCACCTAAACAAAGGGCCGTTGCTAGTGAGTGGCAGGACTGGGGTTCAAATAACTCTACTCCTTTCCACCTCATTATCCTTATTATTATTACTAAAAATGCATAGCATCGTGTTTACTGATATCAATAAGAGCCAACATGCGTTGAAGACCTACTTTGTGCTGGAACCTTAGGCAGGAAGATTTTCATATGGTGGATTAGAGGTGGATTAGAGGTCAGGACTCTTGTGTGCAGGTGGCCCAGGTTCAACTCCCACCTCTGCCAGTTACCCTCTGGGTGGCCTGAAGCAAATGACTCTGGGCCTCAGTTTCCCCATCTGTAAAGTGCAGCTGACAGTAGTGTTCGCCTCAAGGAGCTGAGTTGAAAGACAGAGATGTGTGAAGCCCTCAGAACAGCCCCCAGTCTATGTTAGCAACCTGTGAGTGTTAAGTGTTATTAGTCCCATTTTAAAACTGGCGCAAAGCATCAGAGAGGTTAAGTAACCTGCTGAAAGCCTCACAGCAGAGGTCTGAAGGGATCTAAAACCCTTGAGCTACATACAGCTGCCTCCTTTCTTGTGTCAGGATCTCCTATAAACTTTCCCAAGCCGGCTCCACACAGAATAATAATAATAATAATAATAATAATAATAATAATAATAATAATATCATATTTTATGGATTCTAAGACCTAGAGTTTCTTTCCCTTTTCACTCCTCTAGATCAGAGTTGCTCTAACTACTGACGATGAGTCCTACTGTTAAAGACAGTATCACTTAAAATTACATCTTAAAATTGATGATGCCGGGGCAATTTAAAAAAAAGTCCAGGAACTGGGTAATGGTGATGGTCGCAAAACATCGTGAATGTAAGTGACGCCGCTTTAGAACGGTTTAAAGGGCAAGTGTAATTTTTAAGCACAATTTTAAAATTTGATGATGCTGAGATCAAGGAAATACAGTAATAGCAAAAAGTGCAATCATCATAGCCCAGTGAATTGGCACCGACCCGGTTGGTCCTGTGTCACTCTCACCCCTGCTCCGATCGGGACTTGACGCCCCTTTCCCCGCCCCGCCCCCCCACACACACACTCCCAAAGGGCTCCAGACCCCAGGGGGGCAGCCTCTTCATCCAGACCCGAGCCCAGGTCTCACCCCTCCCCACCCCTGTTTCCCCGCAGAATCCCAGACAGTCTCTGTGCTGGCGCCTCGCCAGGTGCGCGGTTTTCTGGGCAACAACGCTACGCTGCCGTGCAAGCTGCAGACGCAGGAGCACGACGTACGGGTGACGCTGGTGACATGGACGTGGCAGGACCTGGCGGGGCGCTCCCTAAGCGTGGCGGTCTTCCATCCGACGCAGGGCCCCAGCTACCCCTCGAACTCCAACTTCCCGGAGCCCGGTCGCTTGGAGTTCGTGGCCGCCAGGCCCGGCGAGGCGCTACGGGACGCAACGCTGGTCGTGCGGGGACTGCGCGCCCAAGACGAAGCCAACTACACCTGCCACTTCGCCACGTTCCCGCAGGGCAGCAAGAGCGCCCCTACCTGGCTCCGCGTGCTCGGTGAGCGGGGAGGAGGGGGGCGAATGGGAGAGGCGTGAGGGGCACGGGTGGTAAAGCGGGGTGGGCAGGGCCCGGGAGGGAGTGAGCTGTCCTCCAGAGCAAAGGTCCTGTGGGGACAGTAGAAGGCGGTAGGGCAGGGTTGTGGGGAGAAGCTTCGTGTGGAGGGGGTTGTGGGGTGGAGGGAAGGGGAGGCCTGCGTTTGCATCCCAATTGCCACTTCCGGCTTGGGCAAGTGGTTTCCTATCGCATCTTCCTTTGGTCACCTGTAACATAGGGCCGGTAGCAAGAGCTCTTCCCTCCGTGAGCTGTCCGGAGGGTCCCCGGAGTTTATCCAAGTCACCCGCTTAGAACGGAGTCCTTTGTGAGCTCCTGAGAGCTGTCAGCTGTAGTCACTCCCTTTGAGTGGAAGGGAGAGTTGAAACAGACTGGGAGGAGAGGGACACTTCCCCCAAGGGCACCCCAAGGCCCTTGAGAACTGCCCAGGAGTCAGGGGTTCATTTTCATGAGCACCAGAGAGACTACAGCAGGCCCTTCTCTTGGAAACTGAGTAAGAAGTCTCTGTGCCTCAGTTTCTTCATCTGTAAAATGGATATTGCTATGAGGATGACTAAGAGCTGACATTTTTCGCTCGTGTGCCAGAAACTGTCCCAGGCCTTGCATGAGCGACTCATGACAGGGTAAGTGCCTGGAGCAGCGCCCAGCACACAGCACCAGAGCAGAGGCGGCCCTGGTCATTTCAGCAAACCTGGGACTTCAGGTCTTATGGTTTAGGATGACAGTCAAAGAAAACCAGTAAATCAAGTGAAAGAGAAATCAGTAAATGAGAACCTAGGTAATGATGGAGAAGGGACCCAGCAGAGTATCAGGTCTGAGAATAAGCAGAATGATGGTTAAGAGATGGTCAAGATGGTTTTGGAGTCAGACAGACCTTGAGAGAAAGCCCAGCTCTGTCACTTACAACCTTGAGCCAATCACTTCCCCTCTTAACCTCCAGGGCACGGGCTCAGCCCTCCTCTCTGCCATGAAGCCTTCCCTAACTGCCCCCCGCCCTGACTCAGGCACCCCTCTGGGTTTCGCCATCTCAGCCTTGCCCACTCTGGGTTGTCACTGTCTAGAGAAGAAGTCTGTCTTCTCCTTGGAATGTACACTCATGGAGGCAAGGTTGGGGCTGTCTGAGCCATTGCTGGGTCCCCAATATTGCCCATCACAGAGCCAGGCAATGTATTCAATTACCGTAATAATATTTACTGAGCACTTATTATGTGCCATGTACCATTTTAAGAGCTTTGCCTGTGATCCTGTCATTATCCTCAGACTTGCCCAAGGCCATCCAACTGCTCAGGGCCAGAGCTAGAATTTGAAGCTGGCCATCCTGTACCCTCAATTAGCCATCTTCCTCTGCTGCCAAGACGTTTGTTGAATGACTACAGGTGAGGAATGACCTGTCCCTTTTGCTCCTCTCCCCAGCCGAGCCCAAGAACGATGCCAAGGCCCTGCTCAGCCCACTCAGCCAGGGGCCTGTTCCCGTGGCCCGCTGCACCTCCACGGAAGGTCGCCCGCCTGCCCAAATCTACTGGTCCCTGGATGGGAAGGCCAATAACAGCCAGGTGCCAGGGACCCTGCCTGGAACATTCACCGTCATCAGCGTATTAACCTTAATACCCACAAGCCAGGTTGACGGCAGGAATGTCACCTGCACAGTGGAGCACGAGAGCCTCGAAAAGCCCTTCCTGCTGCCTGTGACCCTCACTGTGCTCTGTGAGTGTGCCCAAGTGTGAGCGAGGGTGGGAACCCCTGCTAGACCGCCTCCGTCACGCCCCTGTGGCCTCCCAGTGCGGGAGTCGCCTTCTGCATGTTGTCTAGACTGCGCCCCCAATCACCGTCTGCTCTGACACGCTACATTGTCTACACCGGCCCTCCCAAAGAACTGTCTGCTTTGTCCCTTCAATGTACTCGTCAATCCTCTGTGCCCCAGTGTCATCTGCACTGGCTCAACTAAGGGCCGTGTCCTCTCGTCATTGTCTACACTGAATACTCCCCACCCCAGGCAGTTGCTACACTGATTCCCTCAGGCACTGTCTACACTGGAACCCCTCAACATTGTCATTGGGCCTGAGGGAGGAGGGGATCTACACTGACTTCCCCAATCACCGGGCCAAAAAAAAATAAAAACACTCTGTCTCGTTAGCCTTCCCCCAGGGGACTTTGAAATGTTTCTGTCAATCACGTTTGGGATGGATAAGCAGCCAGCTGATGTAGGGTCATCCAGGATTCTTTTCTGTAGGACTTGTCAGAGCCTTGAATATATTCTCTGTGCTCTGAGTGCCCAAGGGGCCTGTTCTCACAGGACGTCCAAGGCATGCCAGGAAATTGAGTAGAAAGAAAATCGAGTAGAGAGAGGCGAGTCCTGAGAAGCCCTCTCTGCACCCTGCCACCTCCCACCACACCGAGGGCTCCCAGGCTTCCATGAGGGGACCTGCTGCCCCAGACTCCTCGCAGGCCTCTCCATCTTGGGCTGGTCCCCAAACCCAGAGGCCTTTTCCTGTTGTGACATGAGTCTCACATCTCTTTAAGCCCCTCTGAAGGCTCCCTGTCTCTGAGCTTGCGTATCTGTTTCTCCCAGACCCCCCCGAAGTCTCCATCTCCGGCTATGACAACAACTGGTACCTCGGCCAAAGTGAGGCCACCCTGAACTGTGACGTCCGCAGCAACCCAGAGCCCACAGGCTATAAATGGAACACGTGAGTCCTGGGTAGACCTGGACCCTGGTCTGAGGGAGGAGGAGCTGGGGGCCCAGACTCCCTGGTCTGAGGGAGGAGGGGAGACAGGAAAGTAAAAAGAGAGGAGAGAAGTCGACTTGGGCCCCAGAGAAATTTCTGCATTGCGCACGCAGAGGTTACAAGAGGTATTGGTCCAGGCTTGCCGATACACCTGTTCTTCAGGGCGTGCCGCCTGCTGCGTGCCAGGTACTGAGCTCATCCCGTGTGATCCTCACACTCGGGCACAGTCAGCACGATCGACACGCCCAGCTTAAAAATCAGCCGGGCCCCAACAGGTGCCATCATTTGCCCTGGACACACAGCCATGAAGGCACAGAGGCGGCTCTCCAATTGGCATCTGACTCCAAACCCAATCCTCTTACTTCGGGCTGTGTCACCCCCACAGCCACCTGGGTCATCTCCGAAGGAGCGAATCCTGCCCCTAGTCTGTAGACGAGCACGTTGAAGCACAGAGCAGCCCGAAGATTTTCTCAAACTCGTATCAGTGCTGGGGTTAAGCGTTAGGGAAGAAAAAGCCAGAGGGGTAAATTGTTTGACGTGATTTTTATGAGGCCTTTTTCCTTATTACAAAAATAACTCACGATCATTGAGGAAACTTAAGACGAGACAGTTATAAAGAAAAAGAAGAATGTTGCACCTAGAGTTCAGTGTACCCAGTCACCTCCAGAAACATCCACTGTTGCCTTTTGTTATATATCCTTCCTGTCCTTTTTCCTCTGTGTTTCTAAACAAAAAAAAAAAAATGTGCTTTCTGCAATTTTGAAGCTTTTCCTCTATCTCATGAACACCTTTCCATACGAAAGCACAGAGATCCACATTCCCGATTTCCCCATCATTTTATTGGGAAAATTTTCAAACATACAGAAAAATTGTAAGAATTTTCCAGCGAACACTCAACAACCCACCACATAAATTCTCCCACTGACATTGTGTTGTTTTATCACGTTTCTGTCCGTCGGTCCATCTCTCTCTCTCCATTCACAGAACAGTCCTGATCTTCTGTGCGTTTCAAAATGCCCACAGCCCGTTCGTGATGCTGTTGGGATTGCGTCAGAAGCGCATGACATCGGTTTTTTAACCGATCCCGAACGCAGAAATGAAGACGCTTTCTCATTTCACCTACGCAAATGCCGTGGTGGTGACCGTACCTGTCCACCATCCTCTGGGTAGTCACAGTCGTTTCTCTATTGTCCGTCAAAGGAGTTGTTGGTCATTAGTTTTCCATAGGTGTCAACAGATGGCACCTTTACGGTCCTGCCTCAAAGCACCGCGATGCAGGCTCATGGGGCAGGTTTCCAGCCCAGCTCTGTAGACGCCCGAGTCTCTATGCCTCTCTCTCCTCCATCCGTTAAACCAGTGTTTCCTGACTGCTTACTCTGTTCCCAGTGCTGTTGTCCAACACGCCTTGGTAAATAAAACAGACCAGATTCCCTCCCCGCGTGGGGCTTCCACTCCAGCTTTGGTCGGGGGGAGGTGGGAATAATAAGATAACATCATACGGTACATACTGCTGTGAGAAGACAAAGTGGCCAAGGAAGGTGTCACTAAGGTGACGTCAGAACAGAGGCCTGAAGGAGATTGAGGGCGAGCTGTGTGGGTGGCTGGAGGAGGGCATTCCAGGCAGAGGGAACAGCGTATGCGAAGACCCTGAGGTGGGAGCCTAACTGGATTATTCAAGGGGCGGGTTGCAGATCCTCTGGTCAGGGGTGTCGTGGGCCAGCTCACGTGGGACCTGTGGCTGTGGTCATGACTTTGAGTTTACTCTGAGTGAGGTGGAAGCCGCGAGAGGGCTGTGAACAGAGAAGAAATGTGAGCCGACTTCGTCCTAATAAGATCGCTCAGGCTGCTGAGTGGGAACAGAGTGGGTGGGGGACAAGGGTGGAAGCAGGGAGCCCAGTGAGAAGGCAGCCACAGTGACCCAGGAGTAGGGGCATCAGACCAGGGCGGGGGCCATGGGAGCCCTGGGGAGTGGCCAGATTCTAGATAGATTCTGAAGGTGTGACAGACAGGATCTGCCGATAGGTTGAGTGTGGACGTGAGAAGAAGCCGGGGGAACTTCAAGGTTGCTCTCAACTTACAGATGCTGTGCGGGTTTCAGTATTATGTCATCGAGTGAGTTCTCGATCACCTGTCACTGTAGGCCTTCAGCAGAGGCCACCTCTTCACCTATCTGTGTCTCCCAGGTCGATGGGCCTTCTGCCATCTTCTGCCGTGGCCCACGGCACCCGGCTCCTCATCCATTCCATGGACGAATCAATCAACACGACGTTCATCTGCTCTGTCACCAATACCGTAGGGACTGGGAAGGCAGAACTGACTGTCGTGCTCAGAGGTGAGGAGCCCCCCGGGTGAGGAAAACAGAGGAACCGAAGGAGTCGGTGACAGCAGGATTCGCTCGGAGGGAGGAGTGTGGAGTTTGGAGGCACCTGGGTGAGGGAGTCCCCGGGCCACAAGAATGCTCCCTGACTCCCGTCCTTCTCCTGCCCCCTCACGAAAGGACCAACAGGCTCAGCTTAGTCTGTTAACCCAACATTTATACAGTCGCCTGGGTAAACCCCTCTGCAAAGCCAGGCTGGGTAGTTAGTTGTGTGGCGCCTCTTCCCCAGGGACTCAGAAAGGGCTTTCCGGGTGTGTGAGGCAGAACTCTATCGGTTGCAATTAGTAGAAGCACAACTCAAAATAGTCCAAGCAAAAGGGGAACCTTATTGAAAAGCGCCTTCAGATTCATGTGTTCCAACTGAATAACCCAAGAACTTTTCTTTACCTCTCTTGTCTCTGCTTTTCTCTACGCTGGCTTTATTCTCAGGCAGACTGTCCCCTCAGGGAGGCAAGATGGTGTTCAAAGCTTATGGCTCATATCCCACTGGTTTAATAACCCCACGGGAAAGAATGCAGCACGTTCAGTAGCTCTAGCCAAAGTCCCAGGGCTGGCTCTCATTGGCTCAGCTTAGGTCACAGCTTCCTTACAAACCAATCACAGCAGCCAGAGAGAATGAAATGCTCTGATTGGCCAGCCCTGGATCAAAGTCCCATCCTAGGAATCAAAGTGTGTGTGCGAACTGCTTCTCATAGACTGAGGGAGGCCGAGTGATAGCTTCCTAAAGGAACGATGGATAATGTTTGTGGGGAAGGCAAAAACCCCAAAAGTCTCTCCATCTAAATCCCTGCTTTCTTTTCCTCTTCCAGCAGAACCTCCCACGGATCCGTCACACCAGGCCTTGTCCTATAAGTATATCATCATCATCATAACCGTAGTCCTTGCTGTGGCTGTGTTCATGTCCCTTATTTTTCACCGGCGGTTGCGACACTTCTGTAAGTCCCCTCCTCTTTGGCACATCCCCGTCTTTCTGCTGTGAATAAACATCACCACGGCTGCCATAATTGAGAACCTAGTATGTGCCAGGCTCTGTGCTAAGCCTTCCACACGGCAGCCCCTCATAACTCCTCACCCCAACAGCATGAGGTTCCGCATTTTATAGGCAAAGGTGCTAACACCGGGGAGTCTGGGTCATTGGATCCCTGATTCATTTTGCAAATATTTAGGAAGTCAGGGCACATCCTCTAGGGCCTCAAAGTAAGGACTTTGGCTTGTAATCCAGGTGACACAGGAGCCCCTGCCACATGGACGGAGGACAGATTGAGACTTAACCCCCCAGCTTTCCTCCATCTGCCTTGCTCAGGAGTGACGCTGTAGCTGCTGTCACTGAAAGGAGGGGGGTGGCAGGAACTGGCTCTAAAAAGGCCTGGTGGCCTCTCACCTCAGGGGCTTTGCACAGGTTGTTCCCCTGGCCGGAGCACCCTCACCGTGGCTTTTTCTGATGAAGTCCTTTGGCTAATTCTGTAATCAAAAGAGCTGTAATTTGCTGAGCACTTTCTGCGTGCCAGGTACTTTCTGGGCCCAGCCCCCATGAGTGCTCACAACCACCCTACAAAATGAATCCTACCGTGAGCCCCTTTACAGATCAGGATATGTTACCTGCCAACCGGCACACAGCTGGACAGTCAGGAGTAGAAGGCAATTATGTTGGTTACAAAGCTGGTTGCCTCAACCACTGAATGAAACTGCCTCCTCACACCCCAGCAGGAGGACCCCTCCTCCAGGAAGCCCTCCCTGATCCCTTAGAATGAGCCAAGCACCTGCTCTGAGCTCCCTCATTCCATCCTTGCCCACTCTGGGACGTTACTCTGGGACATTACTCCGTAGGGACTCGTCTGTCTTTCCAGTGGACTCTGAACCCCAGGAGGGCAGAGCTAGAACTGTCATGGTCACGGCTGTTTCCCCAGCACCACCTGCCATTGGACCAGGCACATAAGGGGGCCTATAAGGAAATGTTTGCTGAATGTGTCATCTCCAGAGCCGGACTGCCTGTGTCCAGGCCCCCGCTCTACTGCTTTATTAATTGTGTCACCATGGGCAAAGGACTCTCCGTGACTCAGTTTCCTCATCTGTGAAATGGGAGTAACTGTACCTGATAATTCAGGTAAAGCACTAGCACAGCATTTGGCACATTGTAAGCCACAGCCTAAGTCTCTGTAAGCTGTGATTATTATTGCTATTATTACTATTACCATTATTATTAATATAAATTGTCTGAGAACAGGGGTTTTTGTTCACAGCTATATCCCCAGCTCCTAGAATGCGCCTGGCACAAAGTAGACATTTACTCTCTGCCAAATAAATTCCTGTTTGATGGTTGAGGAAAGCGAGGCACAGAGAGGTTAAGTCCATGATCCAAGGTCACACAGCTCCTAAAGGGACCGAGCCGGAATTTGAACCCTTCCATCTGGATCCGGAGCCCGTGCTCAATAAATACTTATTTATACATAATACCTGGGTAAAGCATATACCCCAGTCCTGTTCTACAAATGTCTAAAGCACTATGGGAAGAGGCACCCTCATATCAGCGGAGCTGGGACTGAGAATTTCAGAGGCCGTGCCACCCACAGGTGTCTCTGCATGCCTTCCACCATTGTCATTCCTCCCTGACAACTTCTCCTCCTGTGTCCCCAGGTCGGAACAAATGCAGATCCTCTGCTAATGACGTAAGTATGTGTGAGTGGGGAGGCGCAGTGGGGGGGAGTCTGCCTGAAGCACAGCCTAATGGCTGTGGGCTTTCCCAAAGAGGGGACAGATGTCTGTGGACACCCACATTGCTTAACCGGAAGCCAGCATGGCATCAGGAGCGCGCTCCTGTACGTTTTCTCCGAATGCCCTGAGCAGCGGTTCTCAAACCTTCCTGCCAGGCAGAATCCCCTGTAAGGTCTGTTGAAATGCAGGTTCCCAGGCCCCGTCCCCTGAGAGTCTGGGCTGCTGGGTCTGTGCTGGAGCCTGGGATGTGCATTGTCATAAGGGCCCCTTCCCTCCCCAGTCATGACCTTGAGTAGTGCTATTCTGGTTCTCAGGGAGATGGGAGGGGGCGGGCCTGCAGCTCTTTACACTATGGGCTTCAGAGGGCAGATTTTGTTTGAGGCTAAAGTTTGAATCTCCCCTTTCTAGAGGGTCATCTATTCAGCTGTGAACAGTAATGCCAGCTCTCCCCAAGATCTGCCGACAGAGGGCGCACAGTGACAGCATCGGGACTAAATGAAGGGAGATACCGGAGCTGGTGAGGACCCGACCTTGAAGCTGGACTCCGCCCAGCGGATGACGTCTCCTTCCAAAGAGCTGGACCACCACCTCTGTGCCATATCTCAAGATATCCCCACTGTTGTGCAGTGCGCTGTGTGGGTACAGGTGTAGGGTCCCCAAGACCACACTTAGGTTAATCTATTCACTAAGGACTCGCAGAACTCAGGAAAGCTGCTTATACTCAGGGTTACAGTTGATTACACTAGAAGCATCAGATTCGAGTCAGCAATGTGAAAAGGCAGGGCCAAGAGAGACCTGGCACTCAAGGCCTCGCCCAGCGGAGTCGTCGGACAATAGCACTTACTCCTCCCGGCGGTGACACGTGACAACACACATAGAGAGGACTGCCAACTGGGGATGCTCCCCCCAGACTTGGTTTCCAGGACTTTTATTAGGGGTCAACCACAGAGATACAGCTGACCGCCCATGTAGCTGACCTTGGTCTCAAGAACCTCGATAGGTCAAACCAATATTATATGGCCCGAGACCCCACCATAAATCACGCCGTCAGCCTAGACTATCCAGTGCGGCCCACAGCCTCAGGTAAACAGAGGCTGCCGTCACCAGAAGAGAAACAGAGGCTGGAACTCAGCGGCTCAGGGCTGTCCGAGGAGTAGGAATAACTGCCAGACGTGAACTTGGAGGTTATCAGTTCTGGGCACCTTCCGCCAAGACCCAGGACCTGGGAGAGCATCTCTGTCCCCACCAGTGATGGATGCCCTGGCCTGTCTGTCGGGGAAGGATCTGCGGATTCCACAGAGCCGGAAGTCGAGAGTGGACCCCAAATATTGGTATTGGTGTTGTATAAGACGGAGAAAAAAATGCAATTATTCGTATCAGAGGATGGAAGTGAGAGGGTCTGGTGGAGATCATGGAAAGGCTGAAATACCCCAAACTCTCGCTCCACACCGCTCTGCGTGGAATAAGGGGAGAAGGATTCAAGCCGATATCATCCCATCTCAAGTGTCTTCGAAGTCTGGGAAACCTCTGGGTTGCAAATTGCTCTGGGTGAGGATGCCTGTGCTACTGAAAACTATCTTAGTGAAAAACTAAGAGGAGACCCAGGAATTCCACGCCTAGGCGGTGACCCAAAAGAATTGAAAACGGATCCAAACAAATACTTGTACACAAATGTTCATAGCAGCGCTATGCACAGTAGCCAAAAAGTTGAAATAACCCAAATGTTCACCAACAAATGAATAGATAAAAATACAAGCTGGTATAGTTATACCGTGGAATATTATTCAGCCATAATGAGAACATTATGCTGAGTGAAAAAAGCCAGACACAGAAGGCCACGTATTGTAGGATTCTATTTATATAAAATGCCCAATATAGGCAAATCTACTGAGACAGAAGAGAAATCACTGGTTGCCAGGACCTGGGGGAGGAGGAATAGGGAGTGACAACTTAATAGGTCCAAGGGTTCCTTTCAGTGTGATAAAAATGTCCTGGAAATAATGGTGACAGTCGCACGGCATTGTGAATATGCTAAATGTCACCGAATTGTGCACTTTAAAATGGCAAGTTTTGTGTATGTTTTACCACATTAAATTAATAAGTTAATAAATTAAAACCTTTAAATTCTTATAGAAAAAATATTTTTTCATTTCCCGGCTCTTCCCGGCAGAATTTTCAGAAACTAATTAAATTCACGAAGGGAAGGATGGGCGAATTGTTAAAGAAAAGCATAATATTCTAACTATTAAGGGAAAAAATTGTTCAACGATACTTAAGCACGATAAAGCAGACTTTATTCAAGGGGAGGGGGCCGTGGCCATAGGTGTAGGGACCACTGTCATGGGATTTTGCAGTAAAGGAGAGAATGGACTCAATTCCAAATATAGGATGGGCAAGCAAGAATTTGTAGCTAAGGAGCAGGGTGGGGGGCTGTGAATGGGAAATTACTCAAGAGGAAGTATCAGGGGGAAGGGAGGGACTCTGGGTAAACTTACCCAGTGTGATTCCTGCTGAAGGCAGGCGGGGTGATCAGATACCACCCCGGGGCGGGGGGGTGGAGGGCGAGGAACTTGATCAGATATCAAAAGTAATCAGATATCAAGATATCTGGTTAAACTGACTTACGATTCTTCCTACAATTGGGCAGAGATGAACACAGAAGTCCAAATTCAGGCCTAGTTGGAAAAGAGTAGACTCCAGTCACTGAGACTCTGTCAGTATATAAAAACGCGAGGGTGAGGGTGCTTCAGGCACCAATAGCAGAAAGCACGCACCACCACCCCACCCCACCACCACCCGGGTGGGGTTTTAAAACAAGAATCCGGGTTATCTGATTCGACTCCAGGCATCACATGCAGAATTCAGCTCTGCTTGTCTGCTGTTTCTTGTTTTCCTCCACATACTGGCGTCATCCACAGGCGGATGCCAAGATGGCTGCTACTTTGGGGCCATTGCAGCCAGACCAGGACTTGGAGAAGCAGCCCACCCCATCCTGGGTGACCTTCCTTAGCAGCTTCCCCTCGAGTCTCATTGGCTGATACCGCCCATCATTCAACCAATCCCTGGCCAGAACAATGGGATCACCTGGGAGGCTTGCACCAATCAGGACATGCCCTCTGGAGCTAGGGAGACAGGAGGATGAAGGCTGCATGCAGGACAGCAGATGGAAGCCTGGACCTCTGGTATTAGCAGCTCTCTTTGGATAATTGGAGGATGGTTGAATTTTATTCTCTTCTTTTTGAGTCCATACTGTCTAAATTTCTATAACTTTTAAAATAATGCAAAAGGAATCAAAATCAGGGAGACAGAGAGAGGGAGGAGATTCAGCAACTGGAAAATCCAGAATAAATAAATGGCTTCTGCGCTGCCCGGCAGTGCTTACAGAGTGGGGTTTATAATGGCAACAGAGCCATTTGCAGTCTGGTTGTTCAGACACCTGGACACCCATGGGCCACGACGCCTTCGAGGTAGTTCAAAGCTTAGATTTCTCTCTCATCCCAACCTGGAGACTCTGGAAGATGCCATCAATTCTAACAATCTGATGATGCGTGTCCGGAAAACACACACACACACACACACACGCACACACACACACACACACACACACACACACACACACTGATTTCGTTCTCTCTCCTGCCTACCCTAAACCTGCTCTGTCCTCTAGAACTTTCTGTGATGATGATGGAAATGCTCTGCATAGGTGCTGTCTAATGTCGTAGCCACTAGTCACATGGGCTATTGAGCACCTGAAAGTGGCTAGTTTGACGGAATTAAGTATTTTAAGGCATTGAATTTTAATTAATTAAAAATTATATTTCAATAGCCATGTGTGGCTAGGAACTATGGTATTAGCACAACCCTGGACCCTCCATCACCCAGACTGTCTCTCAACAGAGCTCAAAATCATAATGGACCCCTCCCATTTCTCCAGGCATGTGCCCCCCCACTTTTGGTCCCCCATGATCCAGGATTTTGCAGCTTCCTCAATGCTGTGTTCATGTGTAGCCTCCACGCCATTGCATGTGCTGTTTTACGCTGTCTGGTACACCTCACCCCACCCTCCCCCCCCCACTATCTGTCTCATTCGTACTCCTACTCCAGATCTCAGAAGCCCTCCCTATCCTCCAGGCTGGGTGGAGCATCCTCTTGGCCTCTCCAGCCCTACCCACCCAGGCTCCTCCATCACAGTCTAATCACTCTGGATCATCAATGTCTGGGAATGGGTCTGTCCCCATAACACCACACACACACACACACACACACACAGAGGGAGAGAGAGAGAGAAATGTGAGCCCCACTGTGAACTGAGGGCAGGGCAGGTGCTGTTTTAGTCATCTGTGTCACCAACATCATTCAGGATGGGACTGGGCATAAGGAGTATGTATTGGAATGAATGAATGAATGGATAAATGGAAGGATGCTTTTGAAAAACTGTGCTAAGAGCTTTAGAGTGAGCCAGGCATGAGTGAAATTAATCTCCCCCTACTAGTAGGCTTGCCCCTCTGCTGAGCCAGTTTCCTCGCCTCTCAAATGGGGACGGTTAGGCATCTGGATGTTGGTTGAGGTTGTATGTGTTGAGCCAGCCTGAAGGTGCCTAGGAGAGTTGGGGAGCCTTGCTCAACCAGAGGCCACTGTGACTGTTGTTATAATTACTGCTGTTGCCACTGATGGTCACACTGAGTTGGAAGAAGAGGTTGAAGGGAGTCAAGGGAGGAGTGCTGGGAACCCCCAGTCACCCCGGAAAACTGGTTTGACCAGTGTCTGCATATTCATCCCAGAGCGCACAGGTGGAGCCTGTGGGAAAAGGGGTGCCGGGGCTCGATCAGCCTCTGCCATGTCTGGGAGGCACTCCCAGGATCCTCATTGAGTTGGCCCGCTTCAGACAACCAGGGCCCAGCCCTCCGGCCCCCGTCGGTGCCCAACAGGTGGACCCCTGGCATCTCCACGGGACACCAAGATGGAGATTCCCATGGGGAGCCAGTGCCACTTCTCAAAGGGCCTCCTGCTCTCAGGTAAGGAGGAAATGAACACCTGGGGCCGAGAGGAGGAAGTGAGGCTTGGCCCAGGAGTGGAGGGTTCCCCTTGGAAGAAGGGAAGGTTGTCAGGGAAGATGAATTATTAGAGTAAGATGAGGGGAGGAGCAGAAGAATCACAACCCTCGCCATTTTAGCTATGGAATTTTCTAGAACGTTAGGCCCACGAAGGCAGGAATTTATTTGTATTCAGTTCCCTGCTGCATCCCCAGTGCCTAGAAATCGAGGGGATTTTAGATATATCATATATAATTGGTATTGTAGCATAAATAATATATATGCCTATAAGTACTGGTTGGGTGAATGAATGAAAGAATGAATGAATGAATTCTGAAAGTCCAAGTGTTTAGAAGCAGCCTACACAGCATCTCAGGGTGGAAAACCTTCTGGACTAACCAGTGGAACGGCAAATCTGTGACCTCCAGCGCCTGGGTTCCCATGCCTGAACCCAGGCAGACATCACTAATCAATTCCAGAACTGTTTCCAATGAGCAGCACTCAGACTCCTTAATCCCTAGATGAGGACCTATAGGTAGGAGAGCGCTGTGGTCCCTGACCAACACCTGTGACTCCCCACAGCCTTACTCCTGGCCCTCTGGGTCCCCCGCGGCTCCTGGGCGGCCCTCCGCATCCAGAAGATTCCAGAGCAACCTCAAAAGAACCAGGACCTTCTCCTGTCTGTCCAGGGCATCCCAGGCACCTTCCAAGACTTCATCTGGTACCTGGGGGAGGAGCCTATGGCGGCACACGGCTGTTCACCTATATCCCAGAGCTAGAGCGACCCCAGAGAGATGGCAGTGCCATGAAGCAGCGTGACATCGTCGGCTTCCGCAACGGCTCCATGCTGCTGCATCACGCTCAGCCCAGCGACAGTGGCACCTATCACGTGGAGGTCACCATCAACCCTTCTTGGACCATGCGGGCCAAGACTGAGGTCCATGTGTCCGGTAAGTATCAGGTGCTGGGGGCGGAAGCGGAGAGGCCAACGCTCTGAGCAGCGACCACGTGCCAGGCCCTGTGCAAACATTACCTCCGTCAACCCATATTGCTTGAGCACCTACTGTGTGCCAGGCCCTGAAAATATCATTTACTTCTTACCTGTATTAACTAATAAAATATCTATCGAATGTCTACCTTGTGCCAGACAGAGGCCAACCCTGGTGGCTGTGCCATCTCGCTTACTTGTCATATGCATTAATGCAGGAAATATCTATTGAGCACTTAGTGTATGCCTGGTCTGGAGGAATACACCACATCCCTCAACCTGCATATTCAGAAGTCAAGTATTTTTTGAGGCATCCGCTCTGGGCCAAGCGCTAGAGGCAGGATGATGGACGACAACAACAGCTAACGTTTCTCGGGCACTTGTTATGGGACACGTTCTGTTGTAAACACATCCTAGAGCATAGCTTCTCAACCTGGGCACTGTTGACACTCTGAACTGGCTCATTCTTCACAGCAGGGGGCTGTCCTGTGCACTGTGGGATATTATCAGCAATCCTGGCCTTTCTCCACTAGAGGCCAGTAGTGCCCTGCCAGCCATGATAACCAAAAATATCTCCAGACATTGCCAAATGTTCCCCCCGCGTGCAAAATCACCCCGGTTGAGAAACGGTGCCCTATTTGAACTCATTCGTATCTTTAGAAAACTCCATGAAATGCTATATATCAATTATATCTCAGTGAATGCGGGGAGAGGTGAGTAATAATAACTTCGCAACCCTCCCAGGCGTTCTCGGTCACTTATCATCTATATCCCCATGGGACTCTACTCATCCTTTGCTTTTGTGACTTTCATAATGTGTTCTAATTCATCAGTTTACATATAGGTCTCACTAGGATAGTTAGTTCCTTCAAAGTGAAAGAACGCACCATCCTTTCGTTATCCAACACCTGCCACAGCGTGTGGGACATCATAGGTTCTCAGTTAATGTTTGTTGAATAACTAAACAAACAATTAAATAAATGAAAGCTTTAACGAAAAGAATTCCATCGGGCAGGTGCCATGATTGTCTCCATTTTACAGATGGGGAAACCGAGGCACAGAAATTGGTAGAACTGGGCTTTCATGCCGTGACATCAGAATGCCAGGCTCTGGGAGCTTAACTACTTCCTCCCGAAGCAGAGAAAGAAAAAAAATCTCCCTCCCTTCACGTGGCCCTGCATTCGAAGGCACCTCCTGAGTATATTGGGCAGCCAGTCATCGAATCAGCAACGGAGCTGCATTCGAATGTAGGGCCACGTGAATCAGATGAAGAGCTGCCTCTGCAGACACTGCATTGTTCACTCACTCATTCCTTCAACAAGCACTCCCTAAATACGTCCTTCTCAAGGCCTCCCATGTCCGGCCCAGTGTCTGGGCAGTGCTGGGGACACAGTGGTGACTGAGTCAGCTCTGGCCCTGCCCTCCCAGGGCTCACGGCCCAGGAGGGAAGACAGATATTAACTAAATAATCGCACACACACACACACACACACACACACACCCAAATCATTATGAACAATGCAAGTACTGTAAAGGAAAAGCAAGTCCAGGGATTATGCGGTTATGAATAGGAGATTTATTTGGGGTATCAGGGAGGCTGGCCTGGGAAGGCAATCCTTCCACAGAGCCTGAATGATAACTGGCAGTACTCAGTACAGGGGAAAGATGCTTTCGGGAGATGTTCAGGCAGAGGGCTCAGCCTGTGCAAAGGGCCTGTGGCAGGAAGCTGTAGGGCTCCTGACCTGAGCTGGCAGTAGGCCAGCATGACTGAGGCAGGAGAGCAAGGAGAACTTCCTAAGGCAAGGCTGAGGTTGTAACGGCAGACGGTCTCCCCAGCTGGCTCATAGTGGGAAGACCTTGTGAAACCCCAGAGGTAGCCCCTAGGATGTCAATGCCAAGACGCCTGGGTTCACAGCGGGGTGGGTCACGCCGTTGAATGAATGAAGGAGTGGGGAGCCCAGCGGGGTCTGGAGTGGACAAGAACAGTGGTCAGGGGCTCCCTCTTCCCAGAGGGGATGCCACCTCTGCTCTCTTCTCTGCTCACGGGTTCCGTTCTCTCCACATCCGGGGATTCCCACCAGGACATTTAACAGGGTTTGGCCCAGGCTTCTCTGCATGTTCTGGATCTCCTCTTCCAGAATGCAGAGATGAAAGGAGGGGGAGCCAGAGAGAGAAAGGCAGACAGAGAGACTGGGAGAGAATCTGGTCAACCCAGCCTGGCCTGCGATTTGCTTCCCCTTGAGTCAAGGGTTCACCCCTTGCCCAAATGGGTGGGATCAAGTAGGACAAACAAGATGGGGAGCTGGGGGCCTGGGGATCAGGGCTGGGAAGGGGAGCAAGGACTCGACACCTGCCATTTCTAGTGATTATCATAAAATATATTTGTCATCATTTTGCTCACCATTAAACCCTCGGTGCCTATAGCAGTGCTTAGCACACACGAGGCGTGCAGTAAATATTTGCAGCGCTAACTCCTATTTAGGGAGCACTGACTCCTTGCCAGGCACCTCCAGGCCCGGGGCTTTGCAAACCTCACGTCATTCCATTCCTGGGACAATCCCCATTTTGCAGAGGGACAAACAGGCCCAGAGAGAGCCCAAGACCACGCCACTGGTTGACAGGGAGCTGAGGCTCCGGCTGGGTGTTATGTCCCAGGCCCCTCTGCCACCTGGCTTTTTCTCAGCCCTTGCTGCTTCCAGAGGGGGCTCTAGGGAAGCACCAAGGGGGCCCCTTGGAGAGCAGCAAATCGGGGGGTGGGAATTACCCTGGCTGATGGCAGGCTGAGCACAAAAGTGTTCAGCTCAACAGAAAAGGAATAGCAAAGGAAAAGGTGGAGGCTGGATTGATAGGAATTCGAGATGGGGTCGGGAGGGTCCTCGTGTCAGGACGGGTCTCCTCGGCAGCCAGGGCATTGATATTTGAGGGCAGCTGTGGCCCCTAATCCAGCCCCTGCACAGTGGGAGACAGAAAGGGCAGGGAGCACTTCCTGTGTGCCGGATAACTCTCACGCTTTATCTCTCCTAATCATGAGGGGACTTGGCAGCGACGGAAGTCACCTCAGCTGGTGTTTGCAGGAAGGAGTTTAATTAGAGTATCACGTGCTCACGGAACCTCCAGGAGGCTGGGAATTCAGCACAGGGTATAAATCACTCAGCAGAGCTGTTCCTCCCGGAGCAAGCATTGCCCACACTGTCAGCACTAGGCACACAGCTCCTGCCTGTCAGCCCTGGAAAGCTGCATTCATTCATTCGTTACGCATTCAACAAACATCTCTTGAGGACCTGCTGTGGGCCAGGCACTGAGTTTACAGAAGGAACAGACCAGAGATCTCTGCCCGTGTGGCGTTTGTATGTTGGTGGGCATGTCAGCCACATTCACACCATCAAAGGCCTAGCCTGGTGCCTACATCTCTGGCCTGCAGTGCCTAGTCTCACGTGGGTACATCTGATCGGGGAGGCTGGGTCATGTGTCGGTGCCCAGGTAAGGAGGAAACGAACGCCCAGGGCCGCGGGGAGGAAGTGGGACTTGGCCCAGGAGTGGAAAGTTCCCCTCGGAAGAAGGGAAGGTCGTCAGGGGAGATGAAATTATTAGAGTAAGATGAGGGGGAAAAGCAGCAGAATCACAACCCTCACCATTTTATCTATGGAATTTTCTAGAATGTTAGGCCCACGAGGACAGGCATTTATTTGTATTCAGCTCCCTGCTGCATGCCCAGTGCCTAGAAATCTAGAGAATTTTAGACATATCATATATAATTAGTATTGTAGCATAAGTAATATATATGCCTATAAGTATTGGTTGAGTGAATGAATGAATGAATGAATGAATTCAGAAAAGGAGGCTAAGAAAGCGAGTCCCTGACAGGACTCTCAAAGTGGAGGGTTCACAACAGCCCGAAAACACAAGAAAGGCCCAGGACACACAGATATGGTAGATGTCCCCACGTCACAGGAGAGGAAACTGAGGCTCAGAGAGAGGAAGTCAGTTGCCCACGGTCCCACACCCAGGAAGGAGCAGAAACTGGGCTCGGAAGCCCAGAGGGAAGTCACGGTCATTTACAGCGGGTTTCTGCTGTCCCGTAAACCTAGTCGTGGGGAGTTGGGGCCTTTGAGCAACCCTCCACGGGCTCCCCAAAGCCTTCTGGGTCCTCTGAGGCCCACGGCAGTTAATTGCAGAGCCCGACTCCCCTTTATCGACCATGCGCAGAGTACTTCCCACACACTTATCCTCTGCCTCCTCCCAGCCATGGCTTGATGCTCCCCCTTCCTTATTCAGATGGAGAAACTGAGGCACAGAGAGTTTAAGCAACTTGTCCAGGCCACTCAGATAAGGAGCAGCACTTAAACCCAAGCTGGGTGGCACCAGAGCCCACACTCTTAACTATGACTTTACAGTCGTCCCCCGCTTATCCACGGCTTCGCTCTCTGCGGTTTCGGTTACCCGCGGTCAACCTGCGGTCTGAAAATACTAAATGGAAAATTCCAAAAGTGAACGATTCGTAAGCTTTGAGTTATGCGCCGTTCTGAGTGGCGTGAGGGAATCTCGCACCCTCCAGCTCCGTCCCATCCAGACGTGGATCACCCCTTTGTCCAGCGACTCTGGGCTGTAGATGCTCCCCGTCCGTTCGTCACTCAGTAGCCATCTCGATCATCCGATCGACTGTCGCAGTGCTTGTGTTCGAAGAACCCTTCTTTTACTTAATAATGGCCCCGAAGTGCAGGAGTGATGCTGGGGATTCGGACATGCCCCGGAGGAGCTGTGAAATGCTTCCTTCAAGTGAAAAGTGAATCCAACGCAATAAGATATTTTTAGAGACAGAGACCACATTCACCTAACTTCTATTATAGTATCTTGTAATAATGGTTCTATTTTATATTGTTATTCATTGCTTACTGTGCCTAATTTATAAATTAAACTTTATCATAGGTATGTACGTACAGGAAGAAAAAAAAACAGTATATATGGGTTTTGGTATTATCTTCAGTTTCAGGCATCCACTGGGGGATCTTGGGACGTATTCCCTGTGGATAACGAGGGGACTTAACAGCCACCATCGAAGACTGACTGTACGGTGTCCAGGATTTACTACTCACCAACAATTCGACCTTTAGTCAAATGGCCAAAGCTCTCAGAGCCTCCAATCCATGTCCACAAAATGGGGGCCACCACAAAACCTCCTGCCACAGGATCGTGATACAGACCGGCTCCACAAATCCACAAGCTGCTGCTGCTTTCGAAGCTGCGGAAATCAACAAAGACCAACCAAATGAGACAAGCAAAGGTTATTTATCCAGTGCTTGCTATATACGGCAAAGGAGTCAGCTGCTCTCATTTGCAGAGGGCTGGGAAAGCTTCTTGGTGGAAAACAAGGAAGGCGTCAGGGATGATTGAAGACTGTCAACACAGAGAAGCCAACTAGAAGAGAGCATCCTATGTGACTGATTAGGGTGCATATTTGGCTCCCTCTGGTGGGTCCAAAGTTAGAAGCAAGGACAAAAATTAGGAGCACTGTCAGTTGTCAACTAAGTCCCGGCCATCTAGGGCTGGCTGATTGTTACAGAAGTTATTGTTTAGCTTCCTGGACTGTCACTAGAGATAGCGGGCCAGCTTCCTGCAAGTCTGGCTGGAGGCAGGCTGGCTTCCTGGGCTGTTTATAAGAGGGTTGGTTTCCCAGGTACGTTGCTGCGAGCTGTGGGTTAGAATTCTACTTGTACAGATGTTCTGGCCCTTGTCCATTTGTATAACGGTGTCCCAAAGCACTTTTCAGATGTGATTGCATCTAATCAAATATCAGCATAGAGAACTCTGGTCCATAGAAGAAGATCCAGATGATTCTTCATTCGTAGAACTGAGTAGAGATGGTCCCAGAGACCAATGAAAAGAAAATCCAAAAAAAATGATTTTTTTTTTTTTTAGTCATGGAAGAAGAAACAGAACGTAAAGTGCAGTTCTAGTTATTTCTTGCTGAACAAACTCGGTGGTCTAAATAAACAACTGTGTGATTATGTTCACGATTTCTGGAATCAGGAATTTAGACGGGGCTCAGCAAGGATGGCTTGTGGACTTTGTGAAATCTGGAACCTCAGCGGAGATGACTCAAAAGGCTGAGGGTGACTCCAGTCCTGGAGGTTGGAATCATCCAGAGATGTCTTCACTTATATGTCCAGAGATTCATCCTGGCTGTCCGCTGCGACTTCAGCTACTGACTGGATCGCCACGTGCTCTCTCCAGTGGGACTGCTTGGGCTTCCTCACAACGTGGCAGCTGGGGAGAGCTCACGGGGAGCGAATACCGCAAAAGATCGAGGCAGAAACTGGGCGGCTTCTTCTGACCGACCTAGCCTTGGAAGCCACAGCGTCACCTACACTGCATTTTTTTTTTATTACAAGGAAGTCACGAAGGTTGCCCAGATTCAAGGGAAGGGAGTTAGACTCTTCTACTAGATAGAATAGCAAAGTTGTATCACGAAAGAGCATATTATTGCAGTCAACTTTGGAAAATACAGAGATTCATAGGCTCCCTCTTAACTGTCTATAATAATAAGCAGATAATATAAGAACTTATAAAAATAGGACATTTAGTCATGTGAATCAGGCAGAGTTCTTGCTGCGGCAACAGAAATGGCTTCTGGCTGATTTAAATAGAAAAGGAATGGATTAAAGGATTTTGAGCAGCTGGAAGACTCTCCAGGATGGCAGGGAACCAGGCTTGGGAGGTGTTGTATGTTGAATTACATCCCTTCGGAAAGGTGTGTGGAGTCTTAACCCCCGGCCCTTCAGAATGGGACCTTATTTGGAAATCGTGTCATTACAGAGATGATCAAGTTAAAATTAGGTCACTAGGATGGGCCTTAATCCAATGTGACTGATGTCTTTATATAACATGGGGAAATTTGTACACAGAAATTTGTATGTGAAACTGCCCAGGGTTTCAACATCAGAAGCAATGTTGGTGTTTGATTAACATAGTGCTTTAAAGGCAATGTTTAAATGAGCTGACAACACACGAGGTTGAAAAAGGTCTTTATTTTGGGCAGCCTTCTGTGCAGCTAAAGCTCAGGGTTCCCTTTTCAAGGAAGGAGGCATGGATAAAGCCTTCGTGGTAGCAAAATGATTCCAGTGTTCACAGGCCTCACAACTCCACAACCTCCTGAACAAAGGATGTCTTTTGCCCTAACTGTGAACTACAGCCCTTCACTTCCCTCTGATTGGACCAACCTGAACCAATCACTAAGGCCAAGGGAATGCAGAGTTCTAATTGGCTAACGTCTAGTTTGTTGCCCGTCCTGATCCAATCACCGTGACAAGGGGTGGAACCGTACTGATTGGAATATGCTAATGAGAGCCTCATCCAGAGCCGGGGGTGGGATCCTGGAGGCCTCACAATGGCCCTGTGGTGAAAGGTGCTGGAGAGACACCCATGTATTCACTCTACTGCCATTAATCAACTGGTTGCATAGCTAAGTAAGCTCTAAAGGAAAAGTATATCAGGAGTCTCCTTGGCCTGAGGTTGTCAGCGAGGGCTTCCAGAGGAACGGAGAGCAGAACAGAGAGCAGGAGTTGTAGCATATGGGGAAGAGCATGCCAGTCAGCGGGAACGGCAAGGGCAAAGGCTGGGCAGCCAAAAGAGTGAGGAAGGGAGTCCTGGGTGACGAGCTTGGGCGGGTGGATGGGGCAGCAGGGGCCAGAGCAAGCAGATCCTGGGGCAGGGGGCTCTGGATGTTGTAAGAAGACTGAGCAATTGTGGGGGTGGGGGGAGGACAGGGACTGGGAGTCTCCCTGAGTCAGCCAACATGACCTCGACCTTGCCCCACCTCCTGAGTCACTCACAAAAGCCACTGGATTTCCTCTTGCTGTTGTAGAGGTTCAGTAAGGTAGAAGGTGCAAAAGTTGCTAGAACAGGGTCCAGGAGAAGAACGGCCTTCTATCCTCTGCCCAATGCAACCCCCCGGGCCTTGGTTTGCACATCTGCAAAATGTGACTAACTTAGCCACCTCCATGGGCCGTGGGGACAACTATGCCCGAATACCAGGCAAGCCTGGACGCAGGCTATCCCCTTCCTCTCAGTGACAAGATTAAATTTTATAGTAGGTTTGGGACACTTTGAACAGACAAACTTTTAGAAAGATGGATAAAATAGGTGGATATTTATTAATTTGATTACACAAATATATATAAAGTGACACTCTAGTCTGTTTGGAAATAAAAGTCTTGCTCAGAGCCTGAAATAGTTCATTTTCATACTTCAAGGCCTCTCAGGAACCAGGTATCACTTTCAGAAGCCACGCAGAGTGGCCAGGAGGAGTTCAGGTGGCCTGGATGTGATCCCAATACTGCATTGATCATGAGCTCTTGGGCAGGTAGGTTCACCTCTCTGTAACTCAGTTTCCTCATCTGTAAAATGGCAGGGAATTTACCTTTGTTGGATAATTGAGAGAACAGTGTGTGTGTGTGCACGCGCGTGTGTGTGTGTGTGTGAACTCTTTCGATCTTCATAACAATCCTACAAAGTTGATATTCTTATTATCTCCATATTACAGATGGGAAAACTGAGGCACAGAGAGGTTGATTAATCTGCCCAAGGTCACACGGCCAGTAGGCAGCAAAGACTTGAACCCAGTTCTGCCCTTGAACTCTATGAACATAGCTGGGACATAACAGGTGTCCGATTTGAGATTAAAGGCCGGAGGTCCTCATGCTGGGGGCTACGAGTCAGGCAGGCTTCGTCCGAAATCTGCCATGTCGAGTTTGCGAACACTGCGAGTTGAGTCCCCTATGACCCCCCTGAGTCAAAACAGCCCAGAACCTCATCCTTTCACTAGAAGGATGGATGTGTCATCAACTGAGGTGAAAAAAAGCAGAGGGGTGAGGTAGGTTTCGGGGAGCACTTGGGAGGTAGGTTTTGGATGTGCTGAAGATGGTGAGAAATCTAGAGAAGCAGAGATCTTGAGGCAGGAGAGCCGAGGGGTTATCTGGGACACACTGGGTTTTATGTGCAGTGGAATCAACCAGACGGTTGAATGGTTGGATACTCGGATCTAAAAAGAAAGAGAAAGCTCTGGGCTGGCACACGGGTGTTTTGTGGACAGTCACTGGTGCGATGGGGGGCGGGGCTCCTGAGACATCACACGGTCTTCTCTCTCATAACCCTCAGAAAAGCAAACGGAGCTGCCCATTACGCAACTGCCCGTGACCACTGGGATCGCGGCCGCCATCATCATTGGATCTCTTGCCGCCGGGTCTCTCTTCATTGGCAGCATTGCCTATCTCCTGGTGACAAGAGGCTGGAGAGGCCGGAGCCACAGGTACAAGGGCCCCAGGCCTCTCTCTGTTTTCATTTTGTCTCCTCCCTCTCTCTCTCCTCGATCAATCCCACGAGTCACGTCATCCGATACGTACACAACCTTGTTAAATCTCGGAACTCCTGAGATGAAAAAGAATCTTTCTGTCCGTATTAGATAGAATTTTGCATTGCAAGGGACAGAAACCCGACCCTTGAACTGGCTTACAAAGAATTAGAAAGTTTTTTTGTCCTGCGTGAGCTTCAGGTATGGCTGGATCCAGGGATGCAATTTTTGTCAAGAAACTCCATACACCTCTCAACTCCGCTTTTCTCTATGGTGGCTTCACTCTCAGGGAAGGTTCTCCCCTTGTGGGGTGACAAGATAGCTCCCAGTGGCTCCAGGCTTATATCCCACCAGCTCAGCCACCACAGAAGAAAGACTGAACCTTGTTCTTGAGAGTTCCAACAAAACCCCTGGGCTGTCTTAAGTTGCATGTCCTTGCACCGACCAGTCACTGTGGCCAGGTGCTGGAATGCTCTAATTGGCCCAACGTGGGCTGTTCGTGCAGCCCTGGGGCTCAAAATAGACCCAGATCCACACGACCAGTGAAGCGGGAGGGATGGTGGGCAGGCAAAGCCATCGATTGGTGCCTGCTTCTGCATGGCAGGATGGTGGGGATCAAGCGAGAGGTTGGTTCCTGTTTCCCCAGAGACAGTCTGTTAGTGAAAAATTGCTTCCACATGAGATCAGCCTTTTCAGAACTTTTCGACCTTGTTTCTGAGCTGGTTGCAGATAAGATTTCTAATTTTTCTGCCTCTCCATAATCCCCAGAAAATAAAAGCAACCATCTTCTCTCCTTCTTCAACACTTCCTCGTGTGTTGTAATTTCTTGACCTTCATCATCCTACTTGTCTTCTCCTGATAGGTTCTGATTTAGGTGTGGCAAACAGCTATTAAAAACTAATGTAAATGGAGCCACTTTAATGAAGCCGGAAGCTGCCAAACCAGAGGAACTGCTTTGTACCGCTTATGCCTCTCGGACCTTGGGAATGTTAAAACAGGGAGAGATAACCTTTGGATGGGGGCTAAAACAACAATGCGCCCCAAAGCACTGTTTGCAAAGAAAACAAGAAAGCAGATATTATGACTGATGACTATTGGACTGAACATTTAAAACTTTCTTTAGCAGTAACCTCACCATGCTGGCTTCTCTGCACCAGTAGCAAGGCCTTCCTTCTATGGACGTCGCTGTTCCTCTCCCCTTTCTCATAAAAATCTCTTGCCTTCAGCTCTTGATTGGAAAGCTACTTGAGTTTCTGCCTGAATCGGTTTCCTGATAGCTATTCCTTTTGATCTCAAATAAATGCCTCTCAGTGTAGCCTTTTATTTTTCAAGTTAACACAGCCTTCACCTCCCAGCCCGATCAGTAAATCAGGCACATGTTTGTTGAGGGCCTACTAAGTGCCAGGCACTGTGCTATGTACTAGAGAGCTCGGTAGAGAAGGAGTTGGCGGCTATTTCTAGGTTCAGTGGGAAAGGATGCTGTGATTGATTAATAATGTCTGCCACAGCTGTATCAAAGGCAGTTAAGGCACAAAAGCCATTCCGGCTAGAGTCCTTAGGCAGAATAAAAGAAGATGAGGGGCAGATTTGGCCCTCAGGCCATAGTTTGCTGTCCTCTCTAAAAAAAAAAACTAAGGCTTAGAGACGCGAAGTCATTTGCCAAATGGCGTAGGACTGGCCTACGAGTATCAATAGGAATCCGGGCCTGAGTGACTTGTAAGCTCCAGAACCAGAACTAGACTCCGTGAGTCCTCAGCCTCTGACCAGCATTTTCTCCACTACGGCCAGCGACTCTCTGCCCGGAACTCCCTTCTCGTGATTTCTGGACAGCTAGTCCCCTTGGCTGTTTCAGGCCTTTGCCCAAACGTCACCGCCTTGGTGAGGCTCCCTGGAGCATCATGTCTGAAACCGTACACACACCCCTTCTACCCTCTGCCCCTTCCCGTTTTCATTTCCTTTCATGATGCTTTTTATACCCTGACATTCCGCGGTCAACCGTTTGTTCAAATTCTCTCTCTCTCTTTCTCCCCCTCCGTTCCTCCCTCCCTCTCTCTCTCCCCCACCCCTCGCCCCTAGTGTCTGATCCGGGAGGCCAGGGGTCTTTGTCAGTCTGGCTCCCATTTATGTCCCCAGTGCCTTACACAGTCGGTGTTCCGTAAATGTTAATTTAGTGACCTATTGAATTTTCCGTAGTGACGTCCTCAAGTGTTCCTTTTAAATAAGAGTATTCAAATGAGCCGATTTAAAGAGAAACATTAAGGAAATCATAAAACAGCTGGATGGAGCAGAACCATTCAGACGGTCCATGTAGATGGCGACGTGACAGAAACGTCGCTCGTTGGCATAAGGTGGAGGCTGGGGAAAAACTGAAGGGCTGCGTGGGAAAAGAGGCGGCCATGGGAACAGGCCTCCCCTGGCTCATTCTGAAGCAAGGACCTTCTCTCTCAATCTCTGGGGCCTGCTGGGCTTTCCAGCCCCTTTGGATCTCTCTCCGCCCATCTGAGCCTCTTACTATATGAATGTTCGTTCCTTCCCTATGTCTCCAGGATGACGACCACAGCGAAACCAGAGCTGAGCCCCAGTCGTGACGCCGGTAAGCCAGGGGCCCCATCTCGCTCCCCTGCCCTCCTCGAGGATCCTTCCTCGTCTCCTCCCAGCCACAAACCCGTTGCTGTCCCCTCCTCGGGGCCTTCCAATAGCTTGCCCCACCCGGACTCTGGGGCGTCCCAGACTCAGCCACAGATTCTAAGGACATCAGTGCTCACCCCGAGTCTGCTTTCTCTTCTCTTCTCAGTGGTTGGCACTCCCTATGCCCTGGCACCACGACACTCACCCGGCCACCAACAGGCTATGGCCCAGCTCAGGCTCCATCTCCCTGCTCCCCACACCCAGCTCCTTGCTGGTCTCCCGGCCTCCAGGCTAGCCTCCACCCCAGCCCTGGGCAAGATACTTCTAAAATTCTGACGCCCTCTGCTCGAAGACCTTGCATGGCTCCCTCTGTCCTCAGGACAAAGTGCAGGCTCCTTAACGTGGCTTTCAAGGCCTCCCGTAAACTGGTCGCCACTGTTTTTCCTGGTTTCGCCTCTCATGTGTAACATTCCCACCCTCCAAAACGAAACAGATAGATAGGTGATGATAGATAGATAGATACAGATGATAGAGATATAGATAGATGATAGATGATACATAGATGATTGATAGATAGATAGATAGATAGATAGATAGATAGATAGACAGACAGATAGATAATGATGATAGAGGATATATAGGTCCAACAGACCAAACATTATAGTTCCCCAAACATGGCAGCTCTGTCACCACCAGACCTCCGCACACCCTCTCCCGTCCTTGCATAATTCTCACTTCTCCTTACAGTCTCATATGTCCCCTCCTCCAGGAAGCCCTCCCTTACCCACCTCCAGGAGCCCTATTGACCCCCCCTTACTCCCACCCTGCCCACTCTGGGTCATCCCTGTTTGGAGACAGGTCTGTGTCACCCACTGGACTGTGAGCCCCAGGGTCAGGGCTGCCTTAGTCACTGCTGTGTCCCCAGAAGAGGGCTGGGCGGGAAGAGGGCTTTGCACAAACATTAGCTGAATGAATGAATGAATGAATGAATGAACGAACATGAATGGCAGCCAGAGTGGGCCTGTGAGCCACCTGACATCTGATTCCTCCCTTTGTCCTCTGCTTCAGGTGACAACAACATCTATGAAGTGATGCCATCCCCAGTCTTCCTGGTGTCCCCCCTGAGTGGCACAGAGTTCACGAACGGCCTCACGGTGAGTCCCGCTTCCTCCCACTCTGACCTGGAGCCTCCCCTCCCAGTCGGCTGCCATGCCCCGGGGCGCCTTGTCCTGCAGTTCACTGCGACTCTCTCTAATTTAGAAACCAGAAGGAAAAGGACTGGAAGGAGCCGTAGAGAGCATGGAGAGCGTTTGTCTCGATGTGGGGACTGAGGGCGGGCTCTCCTTCTCTCTTGTCCGTATTTTCTGCACTGAGCACATATTCCCTTTATACTCAGGTGGGAAGGGTTGAAAAAAATAAGAATTCAATAAGAAGAGAAACTGAAGAAGCTAAGATTAAAAACTTAGAACCACAGGTGCTAATGGGGAGGGGCTGAGCGTCAATGGGGTGATTGTCAGGCCACTAGACCGGCCTCCCTGGGGGGGACCCTCACACCCATTCCTCAGAGGAGAAACAGAGGGGAGGGGAGGCTGTGCCCTCCCCCTGGGCCTCGCAGCCAGGGATTGGCAATGGGGACTTGGAATCAGGTCTGTCCTAACCGAAAGTCAAAGGTTAGAGGTCGTTGGGGTGCCAGGGGCCTGGCTCACCTCTCTTCTTCCCTCGCAGGCCCCACCCCTGCCCCCGCCCCTGCAGCCACAGCCGGAGACCCAGCACTACCAGGTGTGGAGCAAGTGGGCAATGGGAGGGGTGGCGGGGACTCACGACGACCGGTGGGAGGGAGCTGGCCTCGCCACCATCGCCCGACTCCGGCCCCGTAGCTCCCCGGAAGCACCCTGTTAGCTGGGAGACCCTGGGCAAGTCCTCGCCCCTCCTGGGGTCGCAGCTTCCTCCTTCGTAAAAGGAATCCAAGGCCACGAATTTGCAAAGGGGGAAATGAAGCCCAGAGAGGGGAAGGGCTCCACCCTGGGTCACGTGGCAGGTCAGGGCGCATCTCTGGGCCTGGGTCTCAGCCCCTCTCCGTACCCCCGTATCTGCCCCTGGATTTCTGCCCTTCTCATCCTCTCTCCTTTCCTATGTCTCTGTCTCTGCTGTCTCTTCGTCTCTGCCACTTGTGCCTGCCGCTTTTTCTGGCTCTTCCAGTGCCTCCATGTCTCTGTCTCTCTCTCTTTCCATCTCGGCCTTCCATTCTGTGTGTGTGCGTGTGCGCATGCGCGTGTGTGTGTACGTTGCATGTGTGCGTGTGCTTGTGTCTCTCTGTGTGTCTCTCAGCCTCTACGTGGTTTTTCTGTCTCTTCCCCGTCTCTCACCCCAACAACAACCTCTCACTCTCTTTCCCTTCCCTCCCCAGGACCTGCTGAATCCCGATCCTGCCCCTTACTGCCAGCTGGTGCCAACCCCCTGAAGGCCACTGGCTGAGGGAAAACCTCAGCCCTCCCCTGGGGACATCACACCTGCAGAAGAGCCACACCAGAGACCCAGCAAGACCAAGTTATCGGGGCCATGGGGCTGACAAGGTGCACTCAGCTGAAGACACAGCCTGGCATTTGGCAGGTGTCCCAGGCAAGGGTCAGGAGACAGTGACAGGCCCAGCTCCTCAATCGCCCTCTGAGTATACCACCCATCTTTAATGTGATCCTTCTAGCAATCTGGCCCGAGCCTCATGCTCCGGCAAAGCAGGCTCTCGCCTCCCCCCTCTTCCTTTACCGACATATTTGGGGCTGGGAAGGGTGGTGTCAGGCCTGCCTCCAGCCAGACCTCGCAGGTGCCCACTTGGCGGAGCTCCAGACTGACTGTTGGCCCACAATGCCCCACCCCTGCTCCCTGGCTACCTTCAGAGCCCCTTCCCCTGGGGACAAAGCAGACCCCCACCACACATGTCCCAGGGAGGGCTGGCCTCAGGCCTGTGGCCCTCGATGACAGACCTAGTCAGTTACCAAGGCTGCCGGACCCCTTCCTTGCTCAGGCAGATTCCAGCCCCTCTCAAAATCAGTCTCTCAAAACCTGTGGCCCACTTCTGCCCGTGGCTCCCACCCTGATTCTCACCCAGTCCCTCCCCCACCCCGCCCCTAGTCCCAAATGTGGGCCCGATCTGTGGCCCTTAATTTAGTCATTCATTTAGCAATAAATAGGCCGTGTGCCGTGCACAGTTCTAGATCCTGCAGCTTTGGCAGGGAACAAAGCAGCTGAAAACTCCTGCTCTCGAAGAAGAACACTCCGGCAGGGAAAAGAGACAGGAAACAAAATAAATAAATAATGTGAGGTGGGAGCATGTCACCGAGAAGGTGACAATGAGCAAAGACCTGAAGGAGGAGAGGGAGGGAGCCGTGCGGGGGTCTGAAGGAAGAGCCTTCCAGGCAGAAGGCAAAGGTCCTGAGGCAGGAGCTGCCAGTGCGTTCCAAGAGGCCGGGGTGGTGGGAGCAGAAGGAAGATGGAAGGATGGGGAGCGAGGGGAGAAGAAGTCAGGAAAGTGAGGAGCGATGACGTGAACAGGGTCACGTAAGACACTGCAAAGACCTGGCTTTTGCTCTAGGAGCTGGAAAAAAAAAAAGAGGCTGAATAATGGCACCTCAGAAACTTTGCTGTTGTGATGAGGTTAATGATCCTGAGATGGGGAGATGACCCTGGATTTCCCCCGTGAGCCCTAAATGTAATCACAGGGGTCTTTATAAGAGGGTCGCAGGAATAGTGAGTCAGAGAAGGCGCTGTGACAGCAAAGGAAGCAGAGGTTGAAGTGACATGCTTTGAAGATAGAGGGAGGGGCCAAAAGCCAAGGCAAGCACAGAGTTGGAGTGACTTGAATCTAGGAGCCCCCCAGCCCTTGCTGGCCTTGTGCCATGAGCAGAAGCTCTAGAAGTTGGAAAATGCGAGATAATAGATCACCCCCTAGAACCTCCAGACAGAAACACAGCCCTGCCGGCATCTTGATTTTGGCCCAGCGAGACCCAGTTTGGACTTCTGACCTACAGAACTTTGAGAGGATAAATTTCTTTTGTTTGAAGCTGTTAAAATTGTGGTAATTTGTAACAGCAGATAAGGAAGAATTCACAGGAAGGGAAGTTGTATTTCCTGTGGCCCAGCATGGCTAACACTTCCTGTGAGGGACTTTCATCCCTCGACTTCTCAAGACACTCTGGCCTCCCACTTACTTGAGAGGTCAACCAGGTCAGCCACATGGGCAGGGCTCAGCCCGACTCTGGCTGCTGGGGTTTGGGGTACGGGGGGGACTCTCTTCAACCCCTTCTCAGATGAGGAGAACCCACATGTCTGCTTTCTCTCCTCCATGCCAGCAGCTGTTTGTCAGACCCCAATAACTGCTCTCTCCTTTCCTCAGTAAAAGAGTTTTTAACTAAGCATATGGCTGCTGAGCATAAAAACTACATTTCCCAGCTTCCTTTGAAACTAGGTATGGCCACGTGACTAATTCCAGGCCAATGGGATGTGAGCAGGAGTGATATGCACAATCCTCAGGTCACACCCTTAAAGGGAGAGGATTCCCCTTCCTCACCCTTCACTTAGTTAGGCCAGAGAAAAGATGTGATGGTGAGAGCCACCAGGGATCACCAGGGGCAGCACAGAGCCTAGTTAGAGAGAGGTGGGGCAGGGACAATGACGTGGACAGAGCCACCAAGGCAGGTTAGATAGCGATCTGAGAAATAAAGACTCATCTCTTCTTTGAGCTGCCATTACTTAGGGATTCCATTATACCCAGCTCCTTCTAAATCCTAATTAATACAACTCCCACCTCCAAGATGGCAGTGTTTTCAAGAGTAAGCTCTCTGAGCCTGACTACCTGCCTTCCAGTCACTTGGTACCTGCTGTTATAGACTGAATCATGTCCCCCAAAAATTTGTATGCTGAACTAACCCCCAAGGTGACCGTATTTGGAGATAAAACCTTGGAAGAGGTAATCGAGGTTAAATGAGGTTATAGGGTGGGGCCCTAATCCAATAGGACTGGGGTCCTTAGAAGAGGAAGAGACTTTAGGGATCCACACGCTTGGAGGAAAGGTCATGGGAGGACACGACCAGGAGATGGCTGTCTGCGAGCCAAGGAGAGAGGTCTCAGGAGAAACCAACCCTGCTGATACCTCGACCTTGGACTTCCGGGCTTCAGAACTGTGAGAAAATAAATGTCTGTTGTTTAAGTCACCAAGTCTGTGTGGTCTTTGCTATAGTAGCCTTAGAAGACTAATATAGGCTCCTCCTACTATAACCCTAGGAAATGGGGTACCAAAGGGGTTTTCTTCTTTCACCATTTCAAAATCAGAATTAATTATGATGATAATAGCTCCAGTGAATGAACCAGGCCTTTCTTTGTGTCTTTACAGTCTGAATTTCTTGAATTTTCAGAATAGCCTTGGGAGGCTGGGACCATTATACTCCCATTTTGCAGATGGAGACATCAAGGCTCAGAGAGGTGACGTGACCATCCCAAGGTCACACATCGATGTGAGGAAAGACCAGTGTCGCAGTCCGGATGAGCTAGGTTATGCTGCAGTAACAACTGTCTCCACGGCTTAAAACATCAAAGGTTTATTTCTCGCTCATGATGCACGTCCATCCCGGGTAGGCAGGTGTGATGAGGGTCAGGAGAGTTCTGCTTTGCATCTCCTCCAGGAACCAGGCTGACAGAGCAGGGAAAAGGAGGGACGATGGCAAGGCACGCACTGGCTTTTAAAGGTTTCCACCCAGAAGTGACACTCCCACTCACATTTCATTGGCCAAAGCAAGTCACATGGTACAAATCTCATGTCAAGAGGGCTAGGCAGGTGCAATCTTATCACGTACCCAGAACAAGATGAACTCAAATCTGTAATAACAGCCCAATCAATCAGGATTCACACCAGAGCCCACACTGTGCTTTCAACCACCATGCTTTCCTAAGAAAAATTTCCAGGCACGCCTGCCCACCTCCATCTATTCATTCAATGACTCATTCATTCATTCAGCAAGTACTGGACCAGAGTGGTTCGGGCGCCTGGGGAAGAAGTACACAAAGCCGAAGAATACTTTGAATGAAACGTTGATAGAATCGGTCCTAAATTAGGTGTGAGGGCTTAGGGAGAAGCACATGTCAATAATTCTTCTGTTTATCAATTGAGCAAATATTAATTGATCACCTGCTGTGTGCAGCTGTTCTAAGCTCTGAGGAGACAGCCATGAACAAAACGCAGAGATCTCTGCCTTTGGAGAGTGATGTCTGGGAGGAGTGGTGTCCCGAGAGAAAATAAAGCAGGTGCTGAGAAGCCTGAGGGACTGGAGTCAGGGAACCCGCCAGCATGGGGCTCGTGCGATGGGGAGCAGGGGGGAGTGGTGGGGTTCACACTGCAAGAGGGCGCGGTTAGCAGGAAATGAAGACACGTGAAATCTCAGACACGAATGTTCACAGCAGCGTTATTCATAACGGCCAAAACGGTTCAAAAGAACCCAAATGTCCATCAGCAGATGACCGGATAAACAAAACAGGATATATTCAGACCACGAAATATTATTCGGCCATAAAAAAGGAATTAAATATTCGATCCATGCTACAACATGGATGAACGGGAAGAACATTATGTCAGGGTGAAAGAAGCCAGACGCAAAAGGCCACATATCGTAGGATTTCGTTTATATGAAACGTCCAGAATAGGCAAATTCGTAGAGATAGAAAGATTAGTGGTTGCCAGGGGCTGGGAGGGAGAGGGGCATGGCGAGTGACGGCTAAGGGTTACAGGGTTTCTTTGGGGGGTGATGGAAAAGTTCCCAAATTGATTACAATGATGGTTGCACAGCCCTGTGAACGTACTAAACACACTGACACGTGTGCACTTGGAATGGGTGAATTGTATGGTATGTGAATTTTATCTCAATAAAACCGTCTTTTGAAAAAGAAAGAAAAGAGCAGGGTCAGGGAGGCCGGTCTTGAATTCAGTTCCACGTGTTGGCAGGAGAAGGCAGCTGGGTAAAGGGCGTGAGCTTATGGGGTCTGTCCTTGTCACCAGACTTACAGGCAGGACAGGAGCCAATGTGGAGCCAGGAGGGGGCAGCAGAGGACCGTGCAGACCCACGGACAGGCGCCCAGGCTGTGTGAGGCCCCGGCTGTGTGATGCCCCCTCTCCATGCACCCGACCCCAGCTTCTGGCCCTTTCTTTACCCTCCTGGGCACACAGAGAATACACGCAGCTTCCCGGGCCCAAAACGTGGGTGCTCCCTCCCTCGGTGTCACTGGGAGCAAGCACTGGATCCTGCCATCTAAGTCTCCCGAGCTTGACGTCTCTGGTCTCTACAGCCCAGTCCCAGGCAGGCTGTTTCTCTCAATCCCCTCCCGACCTCCCACCACAAGACAGCCCAAGGGACCTTTCTAAAGCCCAAACTCCACACTGCCCCTCCCTGCTCAGAATCATCCATGGCTCCCCAGCACCCTCACCATAACGCCCTGGGCCCCTCGGCCTCCCCTCTCCGTACCCCCGACCCTCCCCCACTGCGTTCTATGGCCCACCAGACTGAAGTTCTTCTAGGCTGTTACACACTCTCTTCCTTCTGCCTGGAACACACCCACAAGCACACCACTCGGGTCTACCCCTACTCATTCTCCAGACCTCAGCTCAGACACCCCTTCCTCCAGGAAGCCCTCCTTAGCCTGCAGTCTGGGTCAGGTCCCCCCTCTGAGGTCATCCACCTCAACCTCACCCTCTCAGGGTCGGTACTACCTGGAGATGGGTTTATCTGCCTGCCAGACTGCATCGCGAGCCCTGGGAAGACAGGGCCAGGGCGCTCTCTGTCACCACCCATCCCAATGCCACCCAGCACGCGGCAGGCACAGGGCAGGGCTCAGGGAATTTATGTGGACTAAGTTAATGTGTGTGGATTCACATTATCTAGATCCTTTCCCTCCTGTAGCTAGCAGTCCCCATTCATTCACTGACAAATATATTTTGAGCAACCACGATACACCAAGCTCTGTTGAATGAACCCAACTGGGCACCAGAAATATGAAGACAAACCAGCCCAGCTCCTACTCTCAGGAAGTTTGCAGTCCAGTGGGGGAGGCAATGTGGAACCCAATGTAATAACAATTAGTAATAAACATTTATCGAGCACTTACTGTATAAGCCATGCACTGTTTAAGCGCTTTACATTTATTAACTTACTTTATCCTTGCAACAGTTTCGTGAGGGAAGAATGATGATCATCCCCATCTTACAGATGAGGAAAGTGAGTCAGGTCACACAGGGCGTAAACGGACAAACTGGGAGCGGAACCGAAGTCTTTCTAACACCCAAGCTTTGTGTTCTGTACGTTGCAGGCTGAAAGGCCCAAGACGTAAGCCACGCCCACTATAACGTTGGGGTCCGTGCGTCCGAGCATCGGAATCTGCCTCTACAAGGGGGCACCGAGGAGAGCGCCAGGCTTCACTCCAAGGAGGTGCCGCTAACGGAAGAATTTCAGGCTCCAAGGTAAGTGTTTGGCCAATGAGGAAAAGACGTCCTTGGCTGGAACGCGCAGGCTCCGGGTGCCCTCGTTCTGCCCATGCAAGCTCTGCCCACCAGAGGGCGCTGCCTGCCGCCGCCACCCGCTTCCTCCAAGTCCACGGCCTCCGCTAGAGGTTCAGGGCCGTGACTCCTTGTTTTGCAAATGAGGAAGTGGCTGCCTGGGGAAGGAAGTGGGCTTGGCCGTGACCAAGAATGATTATGATTCATGGGGAAAACCCTTCCCTCCCGGATCCAAACCCTTTGTGAGCAAAAGGGCACTGCCCTCCAAAGGAGTCTCTGGGTCGACTGGTGTGGGGACACTGGCGGCAGAAATGGAGCCACTGATGGGGTGCAGGCTTTTTCCTGGGGGCAGGGGGTGTGGAGTGTAGATGAGGTGTTTGCTGTGCACGCTGGGGTTCCACGGAAGATCAGTTTGAGGAAAGTCGTCTACTGCTGAAGCAAAAATTTCAAATATTGAACCGTTTTGGGATCCTGGCATGGGGAAACCTGCCAGGGTGATATAAGTGTTCTAAAATTAGACTTGGGGGATGGCTGCCCAAGGTGAGTTTTCTGGGCTAGAAATTATGTCCCAATGAAGATGATAAAGCGATTAGGACACCTGTGAGACAATGGGAAATTTGAACACGGACTGGGTATTTGAAGATACTAAGGACATTTTTTGTTGTTCATTTTCTTCTCACTTTTTAGGTGGAAATAATGACATTATAAGTTGTTGTTTTTTTTTATGAGTTCTCATCTTTTCTAAATCCAGGCTGAAATATCATGGCTGGAATTTACTTTCAAATAATATGGGAGAGGGGCATGGGGGGAGGGGAGACGAGATGCTTCCCTCTCCTGCAGGACAGGGCAAATGCTTGACTGAGTGCAAGACAGAATTCAAGCGCACGCCAGCGTTAGAGTCAAAAGGAAAGTTTACTAGAGAAGGGGTAACCTCCACAGAGCATGGTCTCAGAGACAGTGAGAGAGCCTGAGAGAGGCTCAGAAGGACAGAGACAATAGAGAAGAGAGAGGTAGAGATGGTAAGGGAGACAGGGGGAGACCCTGAGAGGGACCTCAGTGTTCCAGGAATTCAGTTTATGTATCATTCTTAGTTCCTGCGAGTTACAGTTTAAAGACGTTGTTTACATTTTCCTTTGATGATAGGAGCACACAGTGTGAACCGAGGAGTTCCAGCCTTTGATCCATAGGTTCCCCGTGGTTTTAGCCACCGGGGAATAAAGGATTTTATTTGTGTAGGGCCCACTTAAAGACTGTTTTCCTTTCATGGTGTGGGGAAATGGTTTGTTAGCAATCCCAGCAGACATCTTCATTTGCTCTGCAGATGTCCTTCTAGCCTGGCTGCAGGAATGATCAGCACGCAGCAGTCTCTGAATGTAGCTTAATTTAACTGTTAATTCTCTTGCCTCCTCCCTACATTACCTCTGTAACCACCTCCTCCCACCATCCCTCTCTCTCATTCAGCCCCAGCCACCCCAGGGTCCTCGCTGGCCTCACGTTCACCAACGACCTTTCTGCCTCAGGGCCTTTGCACTTGCTGTACCTTCCGCCAAAACCACTATTTCCGGAGATGTTCACCGGCTCCCTCTCTTTTGGGGTCTCAGCTCAAAGCCTCCTCCTCAGAAAGGCCCCCTCCCTGACCTCCCTAATGAACAGAGCAATCCATCGCTCCCTAGCCTATTGCCCTATTTTATTTTTTATAGCATTTATCTCTCCCTGACACGATATGCCATATCGGCTGTTTAATTATTTCCTGTCTCTCTCCAATGGAACTTGGCCCCACAACGGAAGGGATGTTGCCCGTAGCCCCCACACAGCCTGGCAGATAGCCAGTGCTCAATAAATATTTGTTAAATGATTGATGACTTGGAAAAACCCAGGTGAGCGGGAGAGAAGGGACGAATACCCATGTAAAGAGAACAGCCTGGGCAAGTCTCAGGCTTGCTCCTACAATCCACCGTACCCTCTGGCATGGTGGCCCGGTTGTTCTTTCTAGACTGAGGAATTAAGAGGACGTGGGGTCCTTTCTCTCCAAGAACAGCCTCCCCAGGACCAAGCCCAGACCTTGCCAGGCCGGCAGAGGAAGCCACACCCTGACAACAGATCCATGAGTAAATATTGCAGCACCCTCAACCTCGCCCCAGTGAGATAAGGGAAGGAGAGGAGTCAGGGATCAGGAACCTGCTAGCTACCCCCTCAGCCTCAAGGTCTCTGCCCAGGGGGACAGGACAAGGGTCCTGCCATAGGGCCCAGGCCACTGCTTCCAGCTAATGAATACTGATTAAGTCAGTGGTGGGTGGGGCCTCAGCCAGGAGACTGAGTGAGGAGGCCCCAGGCAGCCTTCAGCTCCTTAAATGACTGGTGAGATAAGGTGGGGGGGTGGCAGGGAGCAGACCAAGGGGGTCAAAGGACCTCATCCTCAGCTGGCTATAGGGAGAAGATAAGACTTACTCACTCCAACTTCCTGAGGCAATGGCCCTGAGCCTCAGTTTCCTTGTCTGCAAAATGGGCTCCAGCCTCACTGGCCTCAGGGCCTTTGCACTTGCTGTTCCCTCAGACTGGAATGCTTCCCTCTCCCCTGCTGCCCGCCCCCCGGAATCAGCATGGCTCCCGTCTTGAGTCTGAGGAAAGAGTGAAGCTAGGGAATATAGAAAATGGAGTTATTTTAACCGAGCAGCTAAAATCACAAACATGACGAAAGTTAAGGTAATGCAGGAAGACTCCAAGCTTGTTCTGACTTGGCTCGGGTAATTTAAACCACCGAACTTTCCAGGCCTGCATCAGTGCCCGGATCTACACCTGGCCCTCCAGGTAGCCCTCTCATTACCCCCCGGAGGGACTCACGCATCCAGGCCACCTGACATCCATTATCCGGACCACTGGAATGTGACCAGGCCTCCTGGCGCCCACCTTCCAGACTACCTGACGTCTGACCGAGAACCTCCTGGACCAAGCCTAGGGCTAAGAATGCAGGACTGATAATCCTCAAGAATGTACTTTTCGCTATAAGAACTTTTAACTTCTCTTTCTCCTTCCAAACACTTCCGGGTTTTTTGCCGAGCTGTGTTTCCAGTTTGAAAACTCCAAGACCCTTGAATGAATCTCCATCACTTATTTCTACCAGAGCCCCCAGACTCTCTTCGAATTTATTCTACAACTCTCGTCCTGTCGCTGCCCTATGCGAATTGTGCTCCGGACACCTCTGTCCCCTCCTCCTGCTTGAATTTTCTTTGTGGTATTATCTCCACCTGATAGAACATTCTAAGCGTTTCCGTTTATCTATTGACTGTGTCCTCAAACAAAAGACCAGCTCTGTGGGGCAGGGATTGTTGTCTGTCCTA
>NW_024342475.1:891297-924149 GCF_902729225.1 Pteropus medius
TCCAAGAACAGCCTCCCCAGGACCAAGCCCAGACCTTGCCAGGCCGGCAGAGGAAGCCACACCCTGACAACAGATCCATGAGTAAATATTGCAGCACCCTCAACCTCGCCCCAGTGAGATAAGGGAAGGAGAGGAGTCAGGGATCAGGAACCTGCTAGCTACCCCCTCAGCCTCAAGGTCTCTGCCCAGGGGGACAGGACAAGGGTCCTGCCATAGGGCCCAGGCCACTGCTTCCAGCTAATGAATACTGATTAAGTCAGTGGTGGGTGGGGCCTCAGCCAGGAGACTGAGTGAGGAGGCCCCAGGCAGCCTTCAGCTCCTTAAATGACTGGTGAGATAAGGTGGGGGGGTGGCAGGGAGCAGACCAAGGGGGTCAAAGGACCTCATCCTCAGCTGGCTATAGGGAGAAGATAAGACTTACTCACTCCAACTTCCTGAGGCAATGGCCCTGAGCCTCAGTTTCCTTGTCTGCAAAATGGGCTCCAGCCTCACTGGCCTCAGGGCCTTTGCACTTGCTGTTCCCTCAGACTGGAATGCTTCCCCCTCCCCCCCCCCCCGCCGCCCACCCCCCCCTGGAATCAGCATGGTTCCTGCTGTCTTGAGTCTGAGGAAAGAGGAAGTTAGGAAAATGGAGTTATTTTAACCCAGAGCAGCTAAATCACAAACATGTACCTAAAAGTTAAGGCATCACCCAGGAAGACTCCAAGCTTGTTCTGGACTGTCAAGGCACTTTGGGTAAACTGTTTTGAACTTTCCAGGCCTGCATCAGTGCCCGGATCTACACCTGGCCCTCCAGGTAGCCCTCTCATTACCCCCCGGAGGGACTCACGCATCCAGGCCACCTGACATCCATTATCCGGACCACTGGAATGTGACCAGGCCTCCTGGCGCCCACCTTCCAGACTACCTGACGTCTGACCGAGAACCTCCTGGACCAAGCCTAGGGCTAAGAATGCAGGACTGATAATCCTCAAGAATGTACTTTTCGCTATAAGAACTTTTAACTTCTCTTTCTCCTTCCAAACACTTCCGGGTTTTTTGCCGAGCTGTGTTTCCAGTTTGAAAACTCCAAGACCCTTGAATGAATCTCCATCATTTATTTCTACCAGAGCCCCCAGACTCTTTTCGAATTTATTCTACAACTCTTGTCCTGTCGCTGCCCTATGCGAATTGTGCTCCAGGCACCTCCGTCCCCTCCTTCTGCTTGAATTTTCTTTGTGGTATTATCTCCACCTGATAGAACATTCTAAGTGTTTCTGTTTATCTATTGACTGTGTCCTCAAACAAAAGACCAGCTCTGTGGGGCAGGGATTGTTGTCTGTCCTATTCGAGGCTGTCACCCGGCACCTTGCCCAGTGCACAGTAGGTTCTCAATGAACGTTTGTTGAATGGTGAATGAAAAAGGCGTCCACATACGCAGGCCCAACACAGAGCCCTCCACGCACCTGATCGCCTCCACCCTCAGAGTACTCCCAGGTAGGTCAATGTCATGATCGCCCACCACCAACCGCGCAGAGAGGCACAGGGCCCTGCCCGAGGTTGCCTGGTCTACTTCGTGCCCAGCTCTGGGCTTGGCGCAGACAGGGCACCCGTCTATAAAACCACGGATCTGGGTTTGTGTCCAGGTGCATGGGTGAGAGTGAGGGGGGTGGACCAGGGGGGCTGTGGCGGACAGCAGAGGAGGGTCAGTGTGATGCTCCGGGTGGGGGGGGGAATCCTGTCGGAGTCAGGACACAAGCCAGGTTCCTCCCTAAGTCTCTCAGAGCCTCAGCCGCATCACACTCCTCGGCCAAATCGCCAGAAACCCGGGCCTCCCTGGAGACGCTTCTCTTTATCATCTGTACCCGGTGTCCAGTTCCACAAACTGAGCCCCTGCGCTGTGCCCAACCCTGGGCTGGGCAGTGCTAGGGACATGGTGGTGACCACAACAGCCTCATGGTACAGTTGGGGGACAGGCCCATCCCCTTCACAAGCGAGGACCCAAAGGGGTCAGGAACGGGGATCCCAGGGCACGCCTAACCCAGCCTGAGAGTCCGGGAGGGCTTCCTGGAGGAGGAGGAGTTGTGGCAGGCCATGAAACAGAGCAGAGGGACGCAGGGGTGGGCGGAGGGAGTGCGAGTGAGACAGAATAGCTGGAGCAGAGAGTTCCAGAAGGAAGGGTGTCCCATGAGGCTGGGATAGATAGGCCGCCGCGAGGAGCTGGCCTTTCTCCTGAGGGCTCTGAGGAGCCATGGCAGGTTCTGAGCACCAAGGGTGAGGGCAGAGACCAGCGAGGGGCTGAGAGGTGAAGCCGACGAGGGGTAGAGGGCGCCTGGACCGAGGCAGGGGCCACAGGGAGGGAGAGAAAGCCATACATGGAAGGAGTATTTAGGAAGCAAGAGCCATAGGGCATCATGTGCTGGGGGAGGGGAGGCACGTCAGGGAAGGAGCCCGTGTCCCTGTCCCAGGGACAGTGGACAGTGGCGCCAGCCTTGACAAGAGGACGGGGAGAAGGAGCAGATCTGGGGAAGATGCCAAGGTCAGTTTAGGACGAGGTGAGTGAGAAGGGCCTGGGGACGTCCTGGGAAGGCATCCTGAGTGACGCTGGGATGAAGTCCCAGGGCTCAGGGTAGGGGGCTGAGCCAGAACAGGGAAGGGTGAACCGAGGTCACTGGCGGGGGTTGGGGGGTGGTGCTGGAGGCGCCAGGTCACCCACACCTCTCACTCCCTCCCGTATCAGAGCCGTGCCCGGCAAGGGCAGCTCAGGACACTGAGCTGGAGGAACAAACCAGGACAGGTGAGCCACGGGTATGGCCCTCTGCCCGGAAGCAGGCTGCCGGAGCCTCGGAGGGACGGGGACCCAGAAGCCATCAAGACACTGATAATAACACATCTGTCAGGCAAGCTCTTCCCCAGGTTCCCCGCGGTCTGCCCAATACCACATCCCTAGGGACCCCCTCCCTGGACCCCTCCCGTGGTCTCAATTTAAAAATTACAAACCCTCTTTCTGGCTCTATGTTTCCAGATGTCACTTATCTCCATCTGGTGTGGAATAGATTTTATGTTTTATTTGTTTACCCCACAAATGTCAGCCCATGAAGGCAGGGGCTTTATCTACCAGCACCTAGCACAGTGCCTGGCAAGCAGGAGATGCTCATTCAACATCTGCAGAATTAACGAATGATTTATTGAGCATCTGCCCTGTGCCAGGCCTCGCTCTAAGTACTTCACACATGTTGACTTGTTCCATCTTTCCAGCAGCCCTATGAGGCGGATGCTCTCCTCATTTCTGTTTTGCAGATGAGGAAACTGAGGCCTATCAGGCTCAGGGGCATGGAGGTAGGGGTCAGTGGGTCCAGGCCTGCACTTTGAATAACAATCGTACCAGTAAGACCTCGCCTTTGGGGCCCAGCTTGGCCAGGCGCTGGCTGAATTCTAACGTGTGACATCTTGTTAACTGCTCTCGGCCGCCCTGAGTAGGGTCTGCACCACCCCATTTCTCAACCAACAAGGAGCAGAGCCCCAGAGGAAGCGTGCAGTCACCCAGCCCCCGCTCTTCTGTGTGGTAAAGTTCAAGTCCCCTCTCGCTGCGGGAACTCAGGCCAGTCAGAGCCCCCACCCAGTGCCTCAGTTTCCCCACCTGCCAATGAATGGGGGTTCTAACAGTGCCCACCTCACAGGACATCCCCTGAGATGACAGCTGAAGGTCACCCACGGCAGTGAGGCTGGGGAAAAGGCAGCCACTGACGATTGGTTTTATTCCTCAGCGACCCCCAAGCTCACCGGGGAGGCCAGGGCCTGGGCCATAGGTAAGAACTGCCCTAAAACCTTCCCCCGCCACACCCCCGTCCCTGGCGACAAGGTTCTTCTCCTGGTACCAAACCCTGGCCCTTGGCACAAAGAAGGTTAGGCAGTGCCCCAGGAGGCCTGGCCAGGTCATGGCCCCTGGCCCGTGCCTGCCACGCCTGCCCTGGTACCCAAATGGGGCCCCAGATCCTCGGTGACTCGATCCCTCCAAATTCAGGTGATCTCCCCCGGCTCCAAATTGCCGAACCCTCCCAGGTCCCGCACCAGACGGAGCCGAGCCCCAACGAGGAAGGGCCTCGGAGCTCCGGGACGCCGACACCACCGTCTCCAGGACCTGGGTTTGGGGCGAAAGATGGCGCTGACCGGGTGCAGCTGGCTCCTCCTTAGTGGTGAGTGAGAGTGGTCCCCCACCCCAGAACCTCAACCCCCGATGGCCTCAGAGAAGGGAAGGGACTCCCAGCCCAAGAGAGGGAAGGCGTGAGCAGAAGTCTAGCGTGCTGGCTAGGAAGGGCCGCTCTGCTCCACACAGGCACAGTTTGCTCCTCCAAGAGGCACCAGCATGGGTGGGCTGGGGACATCCGGCAGGGTGGCTTTGGAGACTTCTGAAACCGGAGCGTGACCTTGGGCAAGGCAGCCTCTGCTACCCCTTCATACACATGACAAACCCTTCATGAGCTCCGGAAGCTTAACTAGAGTGCATTCTCCCCGGCGGCTCTGAGCCTCCCTGAGGACGTGGCTTTGGGCGGCCGCCTTCTCCTTCTCAGCCTCGGTTTCCCCCTCTGTGAAATGGGCCCACCTCGCAGGGTCGCTTGAAGAGCATCCTAAGCAGCGTTCCTAGTGCACACTGCACTAGAGCTGTTCTAAGTGTTCCCGTGTGTTCACAAGCACCCTCAGCAGGAGGCCCACTCATGACCGCCACATTGTAGACGAGAGAAGCCTGAGGCTCGCAGAAGTCGCTGGCCAGGGTGGCCCAGCCAAAAAACGCCAGGGCTGCGTGCTAGACACGGAACCCTCACTCCTAGCCATGCTCTGTCAGCCCTGGAAAGTCCCGGAAACCAGGCCAGGCACGTGAGAACTTCTTATGTGAAAAGGGCCACAGCCACCATCCCAAGGAACCGCACGTAATTCAAACCCGAGCAGCCCTGACCAGCTAGTCGGATTCAGGCCTCCCTGTTGGGTTCAGAAGAAAAGGGATGGGGTAGAGCAGGGGAAGAGCCCCGGGGGCCGGGAGGCAGGGCCAAGGGGCCAGAAGAGCCAGCCGGATCTTGTAAGACGTGGTTCAGTGACGCTCAGAGGGAGAAAGCTCTCTGGGTCCCACGAAATCCCAAGGCCCCATCGGCTGAGCGTGGGCTACATGCTTGCCGTGCTCAAGGCCTTATGCGGGATCTTTGGCACAGCCCAGCACATTCAACCCTCAGAACACCTCCCCCCTTCCAGGACTGAGACTCTGCACCTGGCTAACATTTACTGAGCGCTTACTGTATACCAGGATCACATACGTCAGGAGCCCACGTCTCTTCCTCCTCTATCCAATGAGAGGACTGGCCGAGCCTCCCTCAGCCGAGTCCTCTGGCCCCTTTTCCACAGCCGCGTTCCTGAGTACAGGAGCCGAGATCTCTGTTACCCCCGAGCCTGAGCAGCCAGCCGAAGGCGACAACATCACACTGGTTGTCCACGGGCTTTCCAGGGAGCTGCTTGCCTACAACTGGTATGCGGGGCCCACGCTCAGCCTGGCTTACCTGGTGGCCAGCTACATCGTAAGCACAGGCGATGAGATCCCTGGCCCGGCCCACACGGGGCGGGAGGCCGTGCGCCCTGATGGCAGCCTGGACATCCAGGGCGTTCTGCCTGGGCACTCGGGCACCTACATCCTGCAGACTCTCAACAGGCAGTTTCAGACGGAGGTGGGCTACGGACACTTGCGGGTCTATGGTGAGACACCCCCATCTTCCCCGGCCAGGCCTCCCCGCCTCCTTCCCGATCCCTCTTAAAAAAAAAAACTTCTAAAAATTATAAAACCATGTAAAAAAACTTAAAATAACATGCAAGTGCTCACCTCCTTCAGGATGGCTTCTAAGATCAGACCTACCTCCTATCCTAGTCTTTGGCCCTCTGGCTAGGGGTACAGGGGCCCCTCCAGGATCCATGCCCCATGCCTGGGAAGCCGGAGGCTCTGGGAGCAGGTGGTGCCCGGCCCCCTCCCCCTCCGTCTCTTGCCCCACAGAGATCCTGGCCCAGCCCGTGGTCATGGCCAACAGCACAGAGCTGGTGGAGCGCCGAGACACCCTGCGCCTGATATGCAGCAGCCCCAGTCCCGCAGAGGTCCGCTGGTTTTTCAACGGCGAGGCCCTGCCCATCGCCATCCGCCTCGGCCTGTCCCCCGACGGCCGGGTGCTGACCCGGCATGGCATCCGCAGGGAGGAGGCCGGAGCCTACCAGTGTGAGGTCTGGAACCCGGTCAGTGTCAGCCGCAGTGAGCCCATCGACCTGACGGTGTACTGTGAGTCCTCCTGGCCCCAGAGACACCCAGTGCCCAAACCTCATAGACGGGGAAACTGAGGCCAAGAGAGGGTGCCCTAGGGCGTGCAGTGTATCAGCAGGTGAGCTGGAGTTAAGAACCGAAGAGCCCTCTTAAAACGCACTTGGCCCATCTCCTAAGGACCGAAGACGCTTTTGAAATTGAATAATTCTCCATTTTGAAGCAATACCCTCAGGGGAGGGACACAGGAGTGGCTGCTTTTGAAAGGGAGGTGGGATGTAAGTGGTGAAACGGGAGGGGTGAGAAAATGGAAACGCTACCAAAGCACGGAGGGAGCCGTTGCCGGGGGCAGCCGATCCCCTATGCGCCCCGCGATGCAGAGTCTGAGGAAATAAGTCACAGAAGTGGGCTGGTGACACAGACAAACTTAGAGCCTGGAATCCTACAACTGGAAATTCCAGATTTAAAAAGCACCGAATTCTAGATTCTGAGGATCCTAGAAACTCTAGAAGCAGAGATTCTTACATCTGATTCTAAAATCTTAGAATCAGCCACCCAATCCTAGAAGCTTAGAAACGTAGTAGATTCCTAGAGTCTTAGAATCTTAGAACCTAAAACGTAGCTCTCGGAGCCTTAGAATTCCAGACTTAGAGTGGCTTATCCGAAACCAATCGTTTAGACTTCTTTTACTTATTTTTCTACTAGAGCCATAGATTTCAAAATTATCTTGAAATTTCGTCTGGCTCAACACCCTCTTTTTGCAGAAGAGAAACCGAGATCCCAAGAGAGAGAGGGAAAGGGATTCTCAAAATCCTAGAGCAAATTAGAGATCCATGTGGAATTCGAAAAGGCCACAGTTCTTTTTCCCTCCACTGGGCCCAGAGACTCCCCAGGGGCCCAGCCTGGTGGAAAGAAAGCCAGGGGTGCCCACCTCGCCTCCCCTCTCCCTCTCCTGCCCCCCGTTTCTCTCCCTCCTGCCCCCACAGTCGGCCCAGAACGCGTGGCCATCCTCCAGGATTCTACCACCCGCACAGGCTGCACCATCAAAGTCGACTTCAACACGTCGCTCACCCTGTGGTGCGCGTCCCGCTCCTGCCCGGAGCCCGAATACGTGTGGGCCTTCAATGGGCGGGCCCTAAAGGACGGTCAAGACCACATCAACATCAGCAGCATGACGGTGGCCCAGGAGGGCACGTACACGTGCATCGCTAAGAACCCCAAGACCCTGCTCTCCGGATCGGCCTCGGTGGTGGTCAAGCTCTCTGGTGAGTCGCCCCCAGCCTGACACCCCCTCCCCCCGGACGCACGCCCGGTTGGACTGTGAAGGTGTGTGGCTGCTGCACCAACCAGTTAGGCCACCGTTTGCCCAGCAAAGGCCTGAAAAGGAAGAGATTCTCAACCCATTTGTTGGCCAAGTGACAAAGTGGCATGTCAGGTGGGTCCCTTTTCATCCAGGTGACTAAAGGAGACAAGTCCACACCTTGTCACCTGGAAAACAAATGACAAATCTGACTCTCTTCCTTGAGGGGCGGCAAAGTGAGAAATGGACCACATGGCGTGGCGATAGAGTCGGAACACATCTGAATGTCCCTTATCTGGGAACCCCTGTTCCAAATGCAGTCACCAGCTACTTAGGGGCTCGACCCCACTCCCTGCCACACAAACAGCTGAATTTCTGGGTAGCTGACTAGATTACCCAGTCATCGGGCCCAGATGACAGCGTGCACCTGCACACGCACACATGCGCACGCACGCGCGTGAGCACACACGGAAAACCACAGCCAGTTGTTGGCAAGTGGAAGACGCAGCTGGGGAGGCATTGTCTCATCTCTGTCCTTGAACGACCGAGGGGCTGGAGGTAGCACACTAACAGCTGGTGTTTTCAGAGCCATCAGAATCCTCAGGGGACATTTTCTCATCCCCTGGGAGATGGTGGCTTTGAACATTAGGGGCTGATGAATTCTGCCTTGGTTCTTTCCCAAGTGGCCACCACCCCCTGGGGACAGTGGGGACAGTCCTTTCCTTCCTCCCTTCCCCTCACCCCCCACTAACAGGCTGGGTCTCATCCAAAGGGTGGATCCTCTTACACCCAAAGCAGAAATGACATCCCCAGAGGTAAGTGCACCTCCTGCCCCACCCCACCTGGGGCCCCAGCAGCTGGTATTGGCAGGAGACAGCGGGGTAGACCGGACGACCTCAGGTGTGGCCCCAAGCCCTGCCCGTGCAAGCCGAGATGGGGGGTCGTACACAGGGCATGCAGGTATTCTCAGGGCATGTGTACAGTGCCCCCGATGGCATCCTGAACTGTCAGCAGCCTTGTGGCAGGAGCCAGGGAAGAGACAGAGGAAAGGGAGACACCACCCCTCCCCCGGCTGATCTGATGAAGGAGACATGGCCTCTGCCCTTAAAGATACGGTCCTGGGGGACAGGGAAGCACATGCTCCTTATTCGGAGAGAAGAGGCAGTGCCTCATACTCTGTAGATTTCTCAGCGGTGATGGAGGAGACACAGCACCCACCCCCAGTGAGCTTCCGATTAGACGGAGGAGACACAGTCCATACCTGGGGAGATTTTCTACTCTGATGGAGGAGACGTGGTCTTGAGGAGACATGGCCTCTTTTATTAGTATTATTATTTTTTAATTTTTTTAGAATTCCTAGCCTGATGGGGAGACACAGTTCCCACCTTTGGGGTACTCCCGGTCTGATGGGGGAGTATGGGCCTCCCATTTTCTAGGAATTTCCAGTATGATGGGATAGACATGCCTCCATTCTGGGGTCCCCGGCCTGACTGGAAAGACCCAACCCAATAATCTGAAATTTTCAATCTGGTGAAAGCGAGGTGGCCTCCCACACTCGGGAAACTTTCAACCCAATGGGAAACTGTAGCCCCCACATTCTGAGGTCTCTCAGTCTGAAAGAAGAGACACACCCTGGGGTACATGACTCCCAGCTATCTGACGGGGGAGACACGGTCCCCCATATTGTAGAATTTCCAATCTGATGGAGGAGACACAGCCCGACTCGCTAGGGTCCCGCGGTTTAATGGGAGAGGCACCCCCGCCCCCAGCGCCTGAAATTTCCTAGTCTAAGCGGGGAGAGATGGCACCCACCCCCTGGGGCCTCCCGGTCTGGTGGGGGAAGGCCTTGGAGGGACACAAAACCCACGACTGCTACCTCCCGAGCCACTGCCTTCCTCTGTCTCCTTCCCACAGCCCTGCACGAGGGAGCGCCAGTCAGCTGTGGGGGAGCATCGATGAGCTGGCCGGGGGTGGGATGGGGACACTACGCCCAGTGCAGGCCCAGCCAACCCAGCATCCTCTCTCTCCCTCCCCAGCGGCAGCAGTCACCATGTCTATTGTGCCCGTGCCGACCAAGCCGATGGAGGGCCAGGATGTGACCCTGACCGTCCAGGGCTACCCCAGGGACCTGCTGGTCTATGCCTGGTACCGCGGGCCTGCGTCCGAGCCCAACCGGCTGCTCAGCCAGCTGCCGTCTGGGAGCTGGATCGCGGGCCCTGCGCACACAGGCCGGGAGGCGGGCTTCGCCAACTGCTCGCTGCTGGTGCAGAAGCTGAACCTCACGGATGCCGGCCGCTACACGCTCAAGACCGTCACACTGCAGGGCAAGACCGAGACGCTGGAGCTGGAGCTGCAGGTGGCTCGTAAGTGTGCGGAAGGAGTCGGAGGGCAGCTCATTCCACACAGGGCCTCCTGAAAGGGGACTTTGACACCTCCGTGAGGCAGGGGGACAGAGGTCAAGGATGGATCTGCCTCCCCACTAGACTTCAAAAAGGGACCTCGTTTCCTTCATCTGACTTGGGGCTCCCAGAGTCAGGGACCACGTCTCCTCCATCAGACTGGGGGCTCTCAGGTGCTGGGAACCAGTTCTCATCGGTGATCATGCTTTTCCCAGAGTCAGGAATTTCATCAGACTGGGCGCCCCAGCAGTCAGAATTCATGTCTCTCTCTGACAGACTGGGCTACGCCTCAGAGCTGGGGACCATGTCTCCTCATCAGACTAAGGCCCAGAGTCAGGAATCATGTCTCTCCATCAGGGGGGGGCTCCCAGGTGCTAGACCGTGTTCTTCCATCAGACTGGGGTTCAGGAGTCAGGGACCATGTCTCCCCTCCATATCAGACTACTGGGGGCTCCTCCCAGGTGCTGGGGACCACGCCTTCCATCAGACTGGGAGCTCCCAGAGTCAGACCCTCATGCCCTCCACATATCAGACTGGGGGCTCCCAGGTGTTGGGGACCGTGTCTCCCCATCAGACTGGGAGCTCCCAGAGTCAGGGACCATGTCTCCTCCATCAGACTGGGAGCTCCCAGAGTCAGGAACCACATCTCCTCCATCAGACCAGGGGCTTCCAGGTGTTGGGGACGTGTCCTCTTCATCAGACTGAGCATCCCGAGAGGTCCGAGAGGCCAATTCCTTGACAGAGGGCCAGGTCCCACCCATTAGACCAGGAGCTCTCAGACACTAGGTCCTTTCCCAGGCTGGAGTCACGCCTCCCCCACTGACAGGACACTCTCAGAAGCGATGTACCTGAGTCAGGAACAGTGTCCCCCTCCCTCAGGCTTGAAACTTCGGAAATCAGGGAACTAATCACAGGCAGACACTCCTAGACCCCCTCCTTCATCCATTCACTCATCAAACCCTGGTTTTCTGCATCAGCCTTGGGGGGGAGAATGCTGTCCCGTGACAGCCGGCCACCCCCCACGAAGCCTCGGAACTCCCTTTCACCTGTCTCTCTTCTCACAGTCAACCTCCCTTTCCCGCACGAGGACCAACGCCACCTTCCTGAACCTGAACCTGGCACAGGCTGAGCGTGGGGTGGGCGGGGCTGCCGGGAGGCCAGGGGTGGGCAGGGAGCAGCAGGGATGGGGGCACTGACGGCCTCCTCCGTTCCTTTGCCCCATCCTCCCCCGCAGCCCTGGAGTAGCAACGTGACCCCGGAGACCTCCAGAGAGAAGAGCTCGTCCCACCATCCTCCCGTCGCCTCCCCCAGCGGAGGATCACCCCGTCCTCTGCTCTCCGGCTTCCACACTAGAGTTAGAGCCGACAGGGCCCGACTCCTACGCTGAGCTGTCAGAGAGCCACAGAGGCCATAAACGTCCTGGTTAACACAAGTGCGCGTCAGCCTCTCCTTCCACCACCTCCAACCCTGCCACTGCCCAGTCACCCCTTTGCTTCCTTTCTCTCTCGAGATTATTTTCGGAGGGAGCAGGCATGCGCTGGGATGCTCAAAGCACAGGGCTGCAAGCCCCCACTGCTTGATGTCAGGGCCTCAGACCCTTACCATGTCTCCGCCACATTATATTTGAGAGTCCTGCCTCCCAGTGGGCCAAAGACTGTTCCTCTTTGGGACACCAAACAGAGCTGGGTTCCGTAGCACGTGACCCTCCCCTACACTGCACCTCACTCCATCACCCAGGTCCTGAAGAGAAGAGGCACAGGACAGGGAATGAGCCAATTTCTCAACAAGAGTTCCAGCACCTTCCAGCCCTCATGCATTTAACCGAAGATGCCCCTTTGGGTCCTCCATTGTCCTGGGGTCCCCCTCACCCCATGTTGTTCTCAAACATCATATGCACAACCCTAAAAACACACACAAAAAAGGGCCTATGAATAAATGAATGGGGCAGGGGTGGAATGAGGGGTGGCGATGGGGCCGTGGAAGCCAGAGAGACTGTGTCTTCTAACGCCTCTCGCTCACAGGGTCTGAGCCACAGGCTTCACCCAGCCACGATTCCACACTGGACCGAGACGCTTGGTATTGGTCAGAAGTGGTGATGGCCGATTCCAGGCTTGGAGTCGAAAGAGAGGTTTAGGCAGGAATGGAAAGCTTAGTAGATTTCCCCAAAAATTTCAAGACAGCCTTTCTGAAGATGGCCATGTTGAGTTGGGATGGTAGGTGGTGAAATATCTCCAATTATAGGATCTGGGTTATGATCCCACATTTGCTACAAATATGCTACACCCTCAGTTCGACCATCATTAAAACAATGTGGATTTAGGGTAGACTAGAGTTTATCAAACCATCTTATTAGTCTCAGAGCTCTTTCTTCAAATGCAAGCTTACATGGTAGGTCAATATATTATTCCAAATAGCAATGCAATAAAAGTAGATATCAGCTCAAAAGCTATAACCCTCTTTCTCAAAATTGCTACACTCTTGAAAAACATTTGTTTAAATAATACTTAGATTACAGAAGCCATTGAAATGCAAAATGCCAGCCAGAATCGAATGGCAATAAAAACACCGGATATAGAAATCTGTGGGATATGGCCAAAGATGCACTTGGATAAAAAAAATATATAAAAATAAATAAAAATAAAAACCAAAGATGCACTTGGAGGGAGAATGAAAGCCTTAAAAACTTATATGTATTCAGAATCCTAAAAGAAAAAAATTTGAAAATGTACAAAATAGGCTTCCCACTCAAGAAATTAGAAAAAAAATCCACAAAATGAACCAAAGCAAATGGTAAGAAATTGAGAAAGGTAAAAGCAGAAATGGGTGAAATATAAAACAAAATTAGAGTTGATCAATAAAACCTAACGCTGGTTCTTTGAAAATGTCAATGAAATAGACAAACTTTTTGTAAATATGATGAAAGACAGAGGAGACAAATATATAAAATAAAAGAGAAATTGGTCTGGTTGAAGTAGAGAGTTTCTGCCAGGTTAGATGCTCAATAAACATATATTGAAGGAAGAGGGTATGACAAATTCTTTGGATTGCTCCCCAGCAGCCCCTCCCACCTCCTCTTCCATGATGGCAGGCACTGTCTCCCATGAAAGAAACTGAAATTGTCAGATACTCACTTTCCCAGACTGCTTGGCAGCTACAGATGGTCACATGACCAATTCTGGCCAATGAAGGAAGGAGAGAGCCGTAAGCCCTGTCTACCGACTCCATCCTCCACAGGGGGCACTAAGTTTGGAAGCTATTAACTAAATCTGTGGTCTCCAACATGAAGTTTCCAGGCAATGGCTCAGCTAGGAACTGAGAATAGATTCGAGCCCATACTCTTAGCCCCAACACTATTCAGCCCCAAGACGGGAAATATCCTCCCCACCCCTCCAAATTCACATAAGAGTCAGTGACACATATAGGGCTAGAGCCTAGGTATACACGTTAGAATTTCTCTTCGGTGACTAGCTAGTAAGAGAGACTAGAAACAACACAAGCAACAAAAAGAAGACTAATATATGAGATAAATAGAGAAATATGGAAGAGTAGCTTGCACGGATGGAGGATTGTTCCTCTCTCCCATAAAAAGCACCCATAAACAGATTGTTTAGAGCTGGAATGGCGGCTCCATAGCTCTATTTAGCTTTCCCCTCCATCATTCTCAGCCTGGGGCTTCCATTCTCTCCATCACCTTGTGGTCCAAGATGGCTGCTGGAGCTACAGCTGCCTCATCCACGTTCCAGGAGGAAAGGAGAAAGAAGAGGACAAAGGGCAACAACAACTCCACACCAGTTTATGGGCTGTGCCCTTTTTAAGGAACCTTCCCCAAAGGAGCAGCTTACAACTTCCACTTGCATCTGATTGGCCATCTCAGTCATGTGGCAACCCAAGCTGCAAGGGAGGCTGGGAAGTGGAGTCTTTTCCCTGGATAGAACAGCAGGGAAGACAGGAAGAATGGAGCCCAGGTGGGCAGCTGGCCAGCGCCAGACCTTGGAACTCCTACCTTCTAAGCTGGACAAAATGGCTTTTCTCACTTAAGCCTAAAGAGAAAGAGCCACAGCGACAGTGGCAGGGACTGGGCAAGACGAATTGAGTTCATTTGGGGCTTGCTTTTGTATTAAAGAATGAGGCCAGCTCCCTGGAGGGGCGACGGGAGAAAAAGAGGAGGTAGCTCGGGTTTCTAGGTCAAGCCAGATCCCATGTCCTCGGGGTATGGAGGCTCAGGTGTCCCCAAAACTAAGTCTCCCGCCCCTCTCGGCATCTCTGGGCTCCTTGACCGAATCCTCCAGGCTGACCCAATTTCCTCCTTTCAGTCCGGGAAAGAACAATGATAACCACAAGATAACAATGGCTCCTGTATCTTGATCACTCGCTTTGTCCTTCTGCAAGGAGGATCTCAACGAATTCCTACAACAACCCTTATGAGTAGCTACTGCCGGTTCCCCCAATTTACAGGTGAGGAAACCGAGGCACAGGGCTGAAAACCTTGCTCCGGGTCTCACAGTTCCCACAGCCGCCGGGGAAAGCAGAGCCGGCGGAGAAGGGCACAGGCTCGGAGCCCGGAAGGAGCTGAGTTGGCCACTCTTGGCTGTGAGCACGTTGCTTTTGCTCACCCGTAGAAGAGATAATAATGGTACTCGCCTCCCGGGATTGTTGAAAACATTAAAGGAGTCAATACGAGTAAAGAGTCTAGCACATCAAGGTTTGCTAAATGCTTTTGACTCCCCGTTAAAGTATTAGAGTTTGGCAACAGGCAGATGGAAAAGCCAAAAGCAACCATTTTTCTGCGATGCCCTCTTCCTGGGGGGACTTAATTAACCCTACCACATGGGTTTGCCTCATTTCAAGTAACACGCGATGTTCTAGAAAACTGTAATCTCCGAAAATGGCTTACAAGAAAAGACGACAGACGCCTAGGAGTGTTTAGAATCACGATGTTAACGGGGTAACGAGCTCTGAGCACAGATCGTCGGATTTGCTCCTCCCTTTGAAGGGGCCACTTGTCCCTAGTCTCCGAGCCGTTTGTTGAAAATACAAATCTTCGTCTCCCGGGAAGGGACATGGAAGCTAAAGTTTTCAAATAAATAGCCTGGGTGATTTTTGTCAGAAGGGGCTCCCCAGATGTAGAAACTGTTTGACCAAAAAAAAAAAGTGGGCATGAGAGGAGGCAACTTGCCCAAAGTCACTCAGTCAGGAAGGGGAGGGGCCAGGAATTAGCTCAGAGAGGGGCAGGAACCACCAGCCCCAGGATCACACAGCAGGCTTTAGATTGAGGGCTTAGACTGGTACCCTTCTCTGCCCCAGGAGATTGATAGCTGGCCACCAGCCTAAAAAAAAAAAAAAAAAAAAACACAAGCTGGATGATGCTCGGGGTCCCACGATTTCACTAGCCATGGATGGGAGCTGGTCCAGGTCTCTAGGGCAGCCTCTGCCTCCCTCTGCCCTCCTTCCTCCCCCCTCCCCATGCCTTTTCTCAAGTAACACTTCTGCAGGGGGGAGGGCAGGGAGTAGGGGCGAGAATGACCTTGAGGCCAGAACTCACAATGGCCCAGTCACTGTCTGGAGACCTGCCAGGGAGAGGAAGGAAACCTGCCCTGTTTTTCTCCCCTGGCCTGGAATGTTAACTCAGGACGGACAGAGGGGAGGAGGGTGAGCCAGAGGGAGGAGGAGGGAAGAGAAGAACGGAGCGAGAGAAGGGAGGAGGGAGAAAGTAAAGGGAGAGAAGGAGGGATGAGGATAGAATAGGGAGGGAGGTGAGGGAGGAGGAGGTGGGATGAGAGAGGAAGCAGAAAGATGGGGAGAAGGAAGAAGCGGAAAAAGGGTGCGTCTGGGATCAGGGTGCCAAGGCCAGACTTTGGTAAGCCCCAGCCTGTCCTGACGCATAGTGCAGAGTCCAGAGAGGGCACCCTAGTCCCCTGAGGTCGCACAGGGCCAGGCCGGCCGAAAGGCCTCACCTGTGCTGCTAACGACCACAGTGACCTTCGGAAGCAGGCGTCGGCCCGCTGCCTTCCTCAGAAAAGGAAATCGAGTTCCCCAGAAGTAAGGGTACACTTCCGGAATCATCTCCCCTTTGGATCGCAGTCCATACCACGCTCCTGTCACTCGGCTCCAGCCACAGGGGCCTCCTGGCTGTCCTCTGCACAAACCCAGCAACTCGTGCCTCAGGGCCTTTGCACCAGCCATTCCCCCCTCCCCCACTCACCCACCCACCACCGACTGGAATGGTCTTCTCCTAGATACCTGAATCACTCCATTCGGGTCTCTGCTCAAATGTCACCTCCTCAGAGGGAGCCCCTGATCCCCTAACGTTGTCTAGCTTGGTTCTTCGTAGCGCTTATGACACACACGCTCAACTTTGTATCGTGCCTTCTCTGCTTCGCCTGTTCATTATGTGTCTTCTCCACCAGACAGCACGCGATGTGAGGCAGGAATTTGATCTCCTTTGTTCACTACCCATGTGTCGATCACCTAAAACAGTGCTTGGCAGACAGGAGGGGCTCAATATATAGTAGCAATAGTAGTAATGATAAGGAGACCTGCCCTACCAGGTAACGAAACACACCTTAGAGCTAGTGTATTAGTTATCGACCACAGCGTAACAAACTCCCCCAACACTCAGCAGCTTTATTATCTTCCAGTGTCTGTGAGTCAAGAATCTGGGAGTGGCTTAGCTGGGTGGTTCCGGCTCAGGGTCTCTCATGAGGGTGCATTTAAGGTGACAGCTGGGCTCCAGGCGTCTGAAGGCTTGGGTGGGGCTATAGGACCCACTTTCTGGCTCACTCACATGGCCGTTGGCAGGAGACCTCAGCTCTTCTTGCCACGTGGACCTCTCCACACAGTGTCCTCATGACAAGGCGACTGGATTCCCTAGAGCAAAGGCTCCATTGGGAGAACAAGGAGGAAGCCACGATGCCTTTTATGACCTGTCTGAGAAGTCAGACACCGTCACCGCCACCATATTCTATTTGCTAGAAGCAAATCGCTACGTCCAGCCACATCTCCATCTCCGTCTTCTGAGGGGAGGATCGTCAGAGAAGTTGTGGACATACTTTAAAACCATCATGGCTGGAATCATTAAAACAGTGTGAAATCAGCGAAAGAACCAACAGAAAGACAATGAATTTTGGATTCTGGAGGCTGGAAAGTCCAAGATGAAGGTGCCAGTAAAGTAGGTTTCATTCTGAGGCCTCTTCCCATGGCTCGCAGGTGGCTGCCATCTCGCCGTGTGCTCACACATCCTCTCCTTTACGGGTTCACGGGGACAGAGAGAAGGCAAGCTCTCTGGTGTCCCTTATAAGGGCACCAGTCCTAGCAGATTGGGGCTCCATTCTCAGGACCTCATTTAACCTTAATTCCTTCCCTATAGGCTCTGTGTCCTAATACCGGCACACTGGGGGTTAAGGCTTCAGTATATGAATTGGGGCGGCGGGGGGTGGGACACAAATATTCAGTCTGTAATAAGGGGCGACACAAGAGCAGAATCACTGCCTGCATCCCCCAGCTCCAAGAACAGTGCCAGGCAATGCTCAATAAATCATTGATAAATAAATGGATGAATGGATGAATGAATGAATAAATGAATTCGACCAACATCTGTTGAGTGTGAACCCTGAGTGGTTACCATATAAGGTCATGGGTGTGCGTATTAACCCACGTAACTGGATCCCGGGCCTCACGGAGCCCACAGCCCCGAGTGGGGGACAAGGCAGTAGACAAAGTCATTACAAAGTGTCATGATGCTCTGGCAGACGAGCGTGCATCCTGAGAGAGAGACGCCATAGCATGAAATTTAGGCAGAGACTCCAAAGCAGCCTCCCAGAGGGGTGACATTTAATGCGTGTTAATTAGTTTCCTGTGGCCGCTGTAACAAATGCCATAAATTTAGTGGCTTAAACCAGCAGAAATGTATTCTCTTACAGTTCTGGAAGTCAGGGGTCTACAACGAGTCTTATGGGACTAAAATCAAGGCGTCGACAGGACTGGTTCCTTCTGGAGGCTCCAGGGGTGAATCTGTTCCTTGTTCCTTCCAGCTTCTGCCGGCGGCCGGCATTTCTCGGCTTGTGGCTGCATCACGCTGACCTCCGCTTCTGTTGCCATGTCCCTTTTTCTTCTATATTCAAGCCTCCCTCTGCCTTACAAAGACACTCGAGGTGGCATTCAGGGCCCACTCAGGTGATACAGCAGCATCTCGCCCATCTCACTGCGAAGCCCCGTTCGTCATACACGGTAACATTCCCAGGTTCCAGAGATTCAGATGGGGGACATTATTCGGCCAACCACAAGGTGAGCCCCGAAAGGTCGCAAGAGCTAGGTGGAGAGCTGACGGGGAAAGCATTTCGAGCAGAGGGCATAGGATGTGCTCAGCTCAGGAGACAAGAAAGCTTCGAGGCCAGGAGTGAGGAAGCCAGGGGAGAGTGGAGGAAGGGAGCGCACGTGAAGACAGGGATCCTACAGGGCCTTGTGGGCCGTGATGAAGACCGGCTGTCACCACGAGCAAGGCAGGAGCCACGGGAGACCTCTGAGCAGCATGTGCAAAGGTCCAGCATTCTTTCTCAAATTCTGACAGGATCCCTCTGGCCACATGTCGGAAGAGACTGTCGGGGGCAAAGCTAAGAGCAAGGAGCCCAGCGAGGAGGCGACAGCAGTGGTGACAGAAAGTGGTGACAGTTAGAGGCAGGGCGGCGGCCAAGGCGGGGAGCATAGATTTTGAAGGTGGAGCCGACAGCGTTTGCTGAGGGACGGGGCATGGCCGAAGGGCAGAGAGGAGTCACGGGGTCTCCAGCTCTGGGCCTGAGCAGACACAGGATAGAGCTGCCATCCACGAGGCTGGAAGGCTGCAGGCGGAGCAGGGTCACAGGCTGGAAAGAAGACGGGTCACGTCTTGAGAGGCCACTGAGCGGAAAGACTTGCTGGGACCCCAAGGCACACAGGCTCCGGGAGGGAAGTTGGAAGCCAGTTGCGGACTGTGGTTTTCACCCACCTCGAGGGGCCCCTTATCCTGTCCCCCGACTTCCCCTCACGCCCGGGTGGAGCCTGTCTTGTTTGCTTCCCTCTCGTCATCCGTTTTATGATGGGGAAGGCTGGTTTTCCCCTAACCCAACAGACGCCTCTTCCCTCTGCCTGTCCCCGACCCTCCTGCCTTGGGAAGCCCCGCGCCAGCCTCCTGAAATGTCCCAGCAGGATGCGGCCCTGGCCGCCAGTTCATCCAGCCAGATGGGCCCCAAAAGGGGAAGTGGGTCACCCATAGTCACCCGGCATGCTGTCGGCTCAGGGCTTCAGGGGCTCGTCTCCTCGATGTCCCACTGCAGCCCTGAGAGGCTGGGGGAGGAGCCACCAGTTCTTTACACATTTCACATGAGAAAACTGGGGCCCCAGGGGAGGCCTGTGCTCACCCAAGACACCCCGAATAGGGGAGTCAGGATTTAAAGCCTGGTCCCAACAGAAAGATGTCTCTGTTGTAAACTCTGAGGAGGAGACAGTGGGTGAACAGGGCTCAGAGTCACAGGCAGTGACAACCCAGCAATGCTCAGGGCAGAGATGGGGGAGTGCAGGAGGCTGGATGGGGGGACTCCTGACCCAGCCGTGTTCAGGGAGGGCTTCCTGGAAGAAGAGACGACTCATTGGGACCTAGAGGATGAGCGGCAGTTATTAGGTGCTAATGTTTCGGGGAGAAAAAAGCAAGACATGCAAAGGCCTAGGATTAAGAGGGAACCTGGAAGCTTCTAAATCTGACCGTGTCCCTCCCTGATTAAACTCTCCCATGGCTGCCCTGGCAAACTCTTCAGCCTGGTATCCATTCATTCATTCATTCATTCGCTCACTCATTCATTTATTCCAATAAACATTCCCTGGAGTTTATAGTTAGTGTCGGGCCCTGTAGGGACAGAGAAGTGACCGCAGCAGCCCCGCAGGACTGTGCCCTTGACCTGGGGAGTCAGGGAGGGGCTCTGGAGGAGGCATCAACTCCAAGACCTAAAAGGAGGAGTAAGAGAGATGTTGGGGAAAGACGGGGAAGGGTGTTGCAGATGGAGGGAACAGCCTCTGCAAAGGCCTGAGGGTAAGTTCTGGGAATGACTTGCTCCAGAAACGGCTCACGGTTGGGCCGAAGCACAGGGTGGTTCGGGAGAGGCTAGGAAGGCCGGCCTTGTGGCCTGCGTGTGTGTGTGCTCCTTTCCAGGGCACGGGGGAGCCACAGAAAAGGCGTGAGAAGAGGGAGGGGTAAGTCAGAAAGACAGCACCCCCCGCCCCCAATCTGCCACATGGAGGATGAACGTGGTGAAGCCACAGAATCACCGGCGGGTTTTCTCGGAGGGGGCGGGGCTCGCAACCCACGTCCGAGGGAGGGAGCGAGTCCAGGTCTCCCGTGGGCTCCACTCTCTTCCCGCTCTGCGTGGGCGGCCCGGCCACAGCTGCCGCTAGGTGGCGCCAGCGCACCGCAGCCGGGCCTGAGCTCATCCAGGAGGCGGCAGGCCCAGAGCCGTGCCCGGCGCCTGGGTCACAGCAGTTAAGTCACACACGCCTTCTGCTTCTCCATCCCTTGGTCCTGGCCCTCTCCACAGCTGAGATGTCAAGCATACGGGGGCTCTGCGACTCCAGGGCTCGGGAAAGAGCGGGCTGAGCTGCAACCGACATGCTCGTCCCTGGAAGCTAAGAAGAGAAGGCATCTCACCTCTCCCTTCAGAAAGGAGGCGTCTCACCTGCCCCATCAGACCGGGACTACCTGTCTCCTCTATCAGATTAGAAACTCATCTCAAACATCGGAATGGGCCCTCCTTGCCTCCCCCAACGGACTAGAAATCCGTGGGACTTCTCTGTCCAATACAGGACATCTCGTCGCCCGCATCAGACTTGGTGAGGGCCCGTTATGGTCCCCATGGGCTGGGGCGCCTTGTCTGCCCCATCAGACGGGGGGAAACCTTTGTCTCCCCTTCAGACCACCCAGGCCAAGCTGTGGGTCCCTCCATTAACAGGAGGAGCCCCGCCTGTGTACTGAGAGAGAAACTGAGGCACAGAGCAACAAAGCAGCATGACCCCGGCAAGCTGAGCGGCCCCCCTCTCCCTTTGTATTCTTTGCACCTGCCTCCGCCCTCCCTGCGCCCCCGGTCGCTCCCTTGGCACCGGGAGAAGGGGAATTCTGCCTGCCCGCCCCTGTGCTTGCTGCTGGCGGCCCAGGGTTAAAGTCCTTAGCTGGGTTTGGGGCTCAGGGCGGGGACCTGAGGGAGGGGCTGCGGCCTAACCACGCCTGGGGACTCCCCAGAGGTTAAGCCCTCCAGACCCGGCGGGTGAGGGATGGGCAGGGCCGCAACCCAGCCTCACACAGGGAGGTAGGGTGTGGGTCGGAACCTCCCTGTTGCAGTTCTGGACTGTGTGGCCCTGGACTGGAAAACTCCCCAGGCCTCAGTTTCCCCAGCTGTCAGGAGTAGACAGCATGGAAGCTTAAAGGCCCTGGAGTCAGACCGAATTCACCTCGCCCAGCCTCAGTTCCTCCAGCTGTGAAAAAGGGGATGGTTCTCTGGTGGTCGTGAAGACTTGTTGAGTTTACGCCCGAGAAACCCTTGAGACAGTGGCCGATAATGGCCGCCCCCCCCACCCCGGAAGCCAGCATGGACCCCACCATCTATCTCCCTTCCCCAGAAGGTCGCCTCCTAAATCTCTGAAGCGGATCTGCTTCACATCTCCCTCGCCTACCCTCCCAACCCAAGCCGCCCGCTCTCCTGAGGCACACCTGGCCTCCCCTCACAGCCAGAGGGGTCTTTCCAAAAGTCGACCCTGGCCCCTGCCCAGAACCTGCTATGGCTCCCTGGTGCCCTCAGGACAAAGCCCAGGGCTGCATCACGGCCGCGGGCCTCCTGGGCACTGCTGACCGGCCTGACCACCGCTCACCTCCCCGCTCCTGTCTGTTTTCCTAATAGACCCTTGTGCCCTCCTGCTGCAGACACGTCCCCGCCTGCTTCGGGTCTGAGCTGAAACATCAGGGTCCCAGGGGTGTCTTCCCTGGTCTCCACGAGCCAGGCCTGTCCCCTCACTCCTCCCTCTCCTGGTCCCCTGTAGCTCTTTGCTCAGCCCCTATCGCACGTAGAAGTAAGATGGATTGGAGTTCCCACCCTCAGAACGGCCTCTGACCGCAGCCTCTTCTCCCTGCCTCCACTCCGCCACCCTGACCCAGCCACCATCCCGTCACCTACAGCCTGGACCATTGCCGTGTCCCCTTCGCTGGGCTCCCAGCCTCTTGCCCCCACACGCAGCCAGAGCGACCCTAAGTCAGATCGCTTCCCTCCTGAGTGGCTCCCATCTCCTTCTGAGTAAACAGCAAAGTCCCTGTCGTGGCCCACGGGACCCGAGGGATCTGCTCCACACGCCCCCTCCCACCCCCTCCGTCTCCCTTCCCCTCCCACTCGCTCACTCCACTCCGCTCCAGCCTCATCAGCCTCCGAAAGCCGGTACAAACCACCGCAGGGCCTTTGCACGTGCTGCTCCCGCAGCCTACAACGCTCTCCTCTTAGATGTCCACCTGCTCCTTCTCTCCCCTCCTGCACATCTCCTTGCCGAAATGTCACTCCCTATAGGGGCTTTCCCTTGGCCACTGAATTCAAAAAATGCTTTAAAACCACTCCCCACTTTCCTCCCCACAGTCCCTCGCCAGCTTCGTGCTTCTCTGCAGCAAACGGGTGACACGGTCTACGTTTTCCACGTCCTTCTGACAATCCGTCTCCAGGACTGGATTCTGACTTGGGGAGAGCCGGAACCATATTCGTTCGCCACCAGAGCCAGGCCCGAAACACGGAGGAGCCAACGGAGGGTAGCTGATTATTTTGAAGAGGTCTGACATTCACAAGTTTCAAAATCCAAAAAGCACAAAATAGAAGTGAGAAGCCGTCTCCCCACGGTGACCCCCACCCCGGTCCTGCTCCTATCACCCAGTTTCTATCTTACCAATTTCTCGTGTTTGATTCCAGAAATAGTCTACGCCCGAACAAAAAAATATATATATATATATGTACATAGATTTTTTTCCCCGTCCCTCCTGACACCAGTGGCGCACACTCTTATCCTGTTCTGCATTTTCCCCCTAGCAATGCATCTGGGAGATCACGCCGCATCAGCCCAGAAGTCCTTCCTCTTTTTAATTTTATGTTATATATAGTTTTTCTCTTGAAGCAGCTGCTTGCATGGTGTCTGAGGTGGAGAGAGCTTTTGTCACAATCTTTATTTTTCGGGAGTGGTGCTTGGCGGCCCAGGGCTCAGCCCCGTCTCATAGACCTGGATTCACAATAGTCATTTTGCAACCACAGGCTCGCTGCTGGTGGGAATGCAAACCACAGTAGCCACCTTGAAAAACAGTTTGCCAATTTCCCCTGAGGTTAAACATCCACTCCTCATATGACCCAGCGATTTCATTCCTGGGTATTTACCAAAGAGCAATGCAGACCTCTGGTCACACAAAAACCTGTCCGCGCTTGTTTATGGCACCTCTGCTCATGACCGCCAACAACTGGAAACAACCCACATGTTTTCAAACTGGGTTCCATTCACACAGGAACATTACCCACCGATGAAAAAGCAACAAGCTACAGATACGCACGGCAACGTGGGTGAATCTTAAGTGCCTGAAGCTAAGTGACTCAAATGACTATGTTATTCCATGGATGTGACGTTCAGAAAAAAGCCGTATGATAGGGACACGGCACAGATTGGTGGTTACAGGGGTGGCTGGGGGAAGAGTGTGACCACCGAGGGCCAGAATGAGGGGATTTCAAAGGGTGATGAAAATCACCTTCATTTCGATTCTGCGGTTGACTACACAAGTGCATGCATGTCACAGAGCTAATAAAACAGTACATCAAAACGAGTGACTTTTACTGCCTGTAAATTTTTAATGAATTTTTTGAAAGGCTACATACCGTATGATCCCGTTCCTATGACATTCTGGAAAAACAAAACTACAGAGATTAAAACCAGATCAGTGGCTGCCAGGGACTGGGTCTGGGGGGAGGGGTTGACTACAAAGGGGCGCTGGGGTAACTCGGGGCGATGAAAACATTCCCCATCTCAATTATGGTACTATTACATGACTCTAAACTTTTATCAGAACTCATCCAAAGTACACACTTAAAATGGGTGTGTTTTATTGTATGTGCATTATGCCTCAATAAAGTTGATTTTAAAAATCTTATCTCCCTTGTCCTTCCTTCGTGGTGTGACCCCAGGCAAAGCCCCTAACTCCGCTGTGCCTCAGGTGAAGGAGGAGAGAGGTGGGGGAGGGGGGATGCACACCCAAGGTAGGTGCTAGGGCTCAGGTCTCAGAGCAGGTACACACAAGAAACGTTTACAAACAAAACAGAGCTGCTTTATGAACCTCGAGGGTGCAACTGGTGACAGAGACCTGAGCTGCTGACAGTGGCTCCTGTGTCTCAGGAGGGCAGGTCTTGGGCTAAGCACTGTCAGGCCTTATTATTGGAGTCACTTTGAGCTACTGGGCACTCCTTTGTTGACCTAGAAAAGCAAGTAGAGCCACCCCTGGGTCCCAGAGGATGGCACCAGGAGGCACAATTCAGAGTGTTTTCAAAAGTCAGATGGGCCTGACAGTTCTCTGCTGTTTGGGGCATACAAGGTGGCAGTGGTGACAGCCCGGGGCCTGTCCTCACAGGCTCACTCACACGCAGGGGGAGTCTGGCTGCCCCCAGATAGTGATATCCCAGAATACTTGGAGAACTCAGAGGCGACACCTGACCCAGCCTATGAAGACAAATCAGGGAGGGCTTCCTGGAAGGGGGCTGGTGGGGGAGGCAGCCAGCACTGAGACCGGATATGTTCATTAAACACCTATTGTGTGCCCTGGTTTGGATCTCGCAGGGAGAGGCACACTTTTTAGGCTGCAGGAGGGTGGAGGGAGAGGCTGCTGCTAAAAGCAGGGGTGTGGGTGGGGGCAGAGCAGTGGGAGATAAGGCAGGAGGAAGGTGGTGCCTGGTGCGGGGCCTCTGTGACAGGAGCCTGGATTTTCTCCCGCTGACGCCCAGGCAGGCGCAGCTTCCTCAGAATGCAGGGGGGACGAGACGGGAGGAGGCCGGGAGGGCGAGGGGAGGCGATGGCCACGAGAAGCCTAGGGGGAGAAGACAGAGGCCTTGTCTTCTCGGTGCCACCAGAGACACTTCCGACCCTGAGCCAGGAGGCCTTCGCCCCTGGAGCCTTCTTGTTTCTACAACTTGAAGACACCGAGTCTGAGGTTTGCCAAGGATGCAGTTTCATAATTTTTCAGTTCCTGAGACCCTCTAACCTGATCCTTCGTCATTTCTTAAATTCTATTCGCCTTTGTGCCTAAAGTTCTACAATTGCAAGTTTCTTTGATCTTTTGATTTTAGGACTCATTCATTCAGTAAATATTTACTGAGCCTCTATCCTGTTTTAGGTGCCAAGGATACAGAAAAGAACAAAATGGATGAAATTCCTGCCATAGGAAAACCGTGTTTACGGATTATTCATACCCTCCAGGCTCTGTTCTGGGTGTGAACACATAACGGTCACCGGCCCTATGAGTTAGAGACTTGTATTATTCCCATTACCCAAATGAGGAAACTGAGGCACGGGGTTCTGGACTGTCTTATTCCTAAAAGTCTGGGACTCTAGAATTCTTTGCCCCTTCGATTCTAAGGTTCTAGAATATTTTGTCCCAAATGTTTCTGTTACACTGGGATTCGAGCAGACACTGGGCACAGGAAAAAGTGCTCGACCTCATTATCGAGCCGGGAATTGCAAATTAGAACCACCGTGAGATTCACACGCACACACACGGACACACACACATACACCAGGATGACTCATATTTTAAAAGTCTAGTCAGATCCAGTGCCGGCAAGGATATGGGGCAAGTAAAACTCACAGCAGATGTTAGAGATGGTAGTGAAAATGCGCACAGCCACATGGGAAAATTGTCTGGTCATACTTTCCACAGCGGGACATATGTACTCCCTGTGTCCCAACGATTCCACTCTTGGGTCATGCAGAAAAATGCGTGCTCACAGGCACCAGGAGATGCACAAAGCATTGTTCAAAAGAGTCAGAAATGGAGACCACTCGCGTACCCATCAAGAGGAGAATGGATGGATCGATTGTGGTATATCCATTCAGGAGAGTAGTATACAGCAATGAAAATGGACACTCCAATAGATACTGGACTATGAATGAATCTCAGAGGCATAAAATTGACCGGAAGAAGCTAGATCCTAGAGGTCATACTCTGAGACCCTCTTTATTAAAAATCAAAACCGTAGCGGTCAGGTGTGTCTTCATAGGTAGAAAAAGTGTAAAGAATAGCAATAAAATCATAAAAGAATACAGGTCATCTTGAGGGGAGGGAAAGAGCTGTGATTTGAAAGAGGCCTGAGGAGTTTCTGAGGAACTGGCAACACGATTTCTGAACTTGACTGTTCCCTTTTACGGTAGTTTGTGAAATAAAACATTATATTTCGGACAATTCTCCACATTATATTTCATAATTTTTAAATATATATATTGTTAAATCCCACGATTCCACATTTCTCTGTTCCTTAGATGACTTGGTTCTCCAGGGGGCAAATTCCTGACCCAGGCATGGAGGCTGGAGGCTGCAGCAGGAACCCACACGCAGAGGATGCAGGATCTGAAACACGCGATACGATTAGATTTTCCCAGAAGTGAGCCAATGTACTGTGACTCTGTGTGACCACAGCAGGCCAAAGGGACAAGTTCGGAGGTGGGTAATATCCAAAGTAGATGCCACAAGCCAACCCCCATCCCGACCTCTCCTCCTGCAGAGTGTGACAGTGAGAGCTCTCGTTGATCACATCTCTCACCAGCCAGCCACACAGCCAAGTGCCCCACGTGCGGGAGCTCACCGAAGCCGGGCGCCATCCCCACGCTTTTGGATGTGGAAACCAAGCCTGCCCCGGGTTGCACAGCCTGGAGGCTGCAGGCAGTTGCTCCCGATGTGCAACACGTTTCTACGCTGGAGTAGTGGGAACACACACACACACACACACACACACACACACGTCGGCACTCTCGTGGGACAGCGTTGGAGAGCAAGGATGCTCCCAACTTGGATAGTGGTTGGGGACAAGGGAGGTGAGTTCAGAGAGGCTCAAATGAGGAAGGGCTTGGTGTGACCTCTGACCTCGACTTTCTCAGGAGCCTGGGGGACTTTTGCATCTGTATATTTAGGCCCTGGTGGCCACAGTGGAGGTTGTGGCCTCGGGCTAGGGAGGTGCCGACTTCAGGGAGAAAACTTGGCTTTTCAGGGAAGGTGCTGTCCCTTGCTCTGGGATAGGCTCAGTGCTCTGGGGACATGGGAAAGGGGACTGCTAGTTCACTGGGGAGGCTGGCCCCACTTCAGGTCACAGGTAGGCTGATGGGGGACGACATGCTTCCCCAACTCAAGGCCTCAGAAGTAAGCACTAACCTGACGAAAGTGGCATGCACCAGCTCGCTCCCGGGTTTACAGTCCGGGACAAGACAATCTCACTGTCGTGGTGCTTCTAGGACCATGGCCAATTCGAACCACACAACTCAGTAAGCTAGCCTGATGGAGGAGGCAGGACCCAGACTCACCCTCGGGGAGCATTAGCATGATGGTGGAGGCATGCCCACCACGTCCAGGAAGCTCTGGTCTAGTCTAGTACTCATCCAAATGTCCCCTGGGAGAGGGGTGTGAAACTGTCCCCTGGGCTGAGAACCACTGTCCTAGACAGATGAGGGAACTCCCAGTCTAATGAGAAGCCTGCCCCAGACACCCTTCCCTCCCAGGGAGGGCGGAGGGGGGTAGTTCCAAGTTCCAAGTCCAGATGGGAGAAGCATCACCCACCCACTCTTAGACATAGTGAATCTATGGAGAAGCCACGCCCTCCTCAGGAAGCATCTGCTCTGATGAAGGAGGAACACATCTGGAATTCATGAGGAATTCCTGCACCGATGGAGGACGCTTCCCCACCGCAGGGACCTCCGCGTCTGGGGAGGCCTGCCTCCGCCCTTGGGGAGCTCCGTCTGTCCAGGGAGGCAGCCCCGCCCCCGCCGGCCTCACATCTTGCACATTCGCCCTGCACCCCTGCTGACTGAATGAGCAGTCAGGGGGCTCCCCCATCCTCACCTCTGTGGAGTATCTTAGAATCGGGAACTTCTGCAGGAGGACCCACGGTATCTCCGCCCTGGGACTTCCCTTTATTTCTCAGCCCAAGCCCTGGGCCTCGCGAGGGGTCAGACATGCCCACCCTGCAGATCCCCGCTCTCCTCTCGGCCCCTCGTGGCAGTCACAGTGGCGACACCACCTGGCTACGGAGTGTCCAGGGTGCCTGGCTTGGTGGGTGCCTTCCACGCCTGCCCTCGATGGTGCCCCACGCTGGGAAGGAGGGGGTCCACGTCCACGGTTCTGATCAGGCTCAGAGGGCAGAGCAGCTGCCCCGCCACCACACGGCCAGACACTGGCGGAGTGGATCATAGACCCAGAATCGTCACGCTCCTTAGGGCCGAGTGTGATGTATTTGCGCCAGGCAACGGTGCCAAAGGCTTTATGGATGACTCGATCTTCTCCACTATCGTGTTATTATTCTCATGGCTCAGAGGGGGAAACTGAGGCCCAGAGGGCTCAGGTGCTGCTCTAAAGCCACCCAGGCAGAGCTGACACTTCCCTTCAGGCTGACTCCAAAGACCGTTGTCCTTTGGAGTTGAGTCGGGTCCTACAGAAAGGAGTCTGCAGAAAGACGCTGAGCATTAAGAGGGCAAAGGTTTATGGAGGGCAAGCAATGGTCGGTCCGGGGAAGGCAGAGCAGGACTGGGTCTGGGGAACCGTGGGACCGCAGTGTCAGCCTGAGGGGGGTCCTTGAAGCAGAATGCTCATTAGAGGAACTTCACAGTGGGCAGAATGGCCAGAGCCTCCTACCCTGCCTGGCTCAGTCTGTGGCCGGAGACCACCAAAGGGATCGGCAAGCTAAAGGCAGACCTCGACAGAGCCGGCCGGGAGAGGCTGTCGGCCACTGTCAGCCACCTCCACGCCTAGAAGCTGGGCTACACGTCTTTTCTTGAAGGGGGACCCAAGCAGCATGCCTCTGTGGCAGTGACTCCGAGTCACCCCACTCTCTAGATTAATAATACCCATCATTTAAAAACAATATCCGCCATCTACTGAGAACTTACTCTGTGCCGGCCTGTGTCAATGTGTGTGAACGCATCTGACACTCACGACAACCCCATGAGGCACGCATATCTTTGCTTCTGTTTTATAGACCAAGAAACCGAGGCTCAGAGAGGGTAAGTCACTTGCCCAGGGTCACAAAGTTGGTAAGTAGCGGAGCTGGGACTCGAACCTAAACAATTAGACGGTGAGCCCCACTTACGCATGAGGACCCCGAGGCCAGCATTACATTGCCTGCTGGCTGCCAGCACCTTGCCCTACACCCGCCCTTCCCAGGCATTCCCTCCCACCACACCAGCCTGTCTGATGGAGGCAGTGCTTGGGGATGGCGGGGGAGGGTGTCCAGTCTTGGGGCCCCGTGAGAGAAGATGTTGCAATCCTCTGACTCAGCGTTGTGCATGCAGACCCAGCAAGAGGGAGAAAGGGGAAGATTAAGTCCTGGCCAAGTCCCCAGATAGGCTGATTTGGCTCGGTGACAGGGGGGTTCCAGCAGCTGCCAAGGCCTCAGAGTGTTGGGTGGGGAGGAACCAGGAGGTTCAGATCGTGCTCCAGGAGGCTGGCCTCCACTCACCCCGGTAGTGGGGCCGGGGCAGCCACGGGGAGCAGAGTTATCTGCAGACCCGGGGTGGTCTTCCAGTCCAGAGCCCGGCGGGAGGCTGTGTGACCTTGGGCAAGTCCCTCCTCATCTGGGCTCACGGTCTCTGTCTTTGTGAAATTCACTTGCCCTCCCTGAGCCTCTCTGAAGTCTCATTCTCTTCCTTCCTCTCCATCTGCTCCGCCCTCCCTGTGCCTGGAGGCATGGACCATGCTAATCCCCGAAGTGCCCTTGGGCATAGGACTTCGCCACTTCGTTCCTCAATTTTCCCATTTAAACCATTCCTTCCCAGGGAAAAAGGCTCTAGAATGGAGCTGGGAGAGACGGCTTGCAATCTCCGAGACTAATGATCACACCTTCCAGGTCAATGGGTGCAACCAGGGTGCTGGGGTCACAGCGACCTGGCTTAAAATTTCGACCCTACCTTGGCCCTCACCATATGACCCTGGGAAGTGACTTCACTCCTCTGTGCCTGTTTCCTTCTCTGTAAGATGGGGATTTTTGTTGAATTTTCCTCACATGGTGCCAAGAGGATTAAGTGGGCCAATTCCTAGTGGGATCTCGGCCCAGAGTAAATGGGACCATCTTGCCTCATTTCTGGGCAGTAAAAGGAGGCAAGGAAGGCCTGGCCTAATGGGTCAAGGCCGGCCATGTGGAGACAAGAATGGATGTTAGTCATTCCTTCCTTCATTCATTCCTTCATTCATTCTGCACACCTGGTCTCACTTCATCTGCTCGGCATCCTGTGAGGCAGAAGCTGTTTCGTGCCCAACTATAAAGTCACACAAAAGGCACAGAGACACAGACCGAAAGCCACCTCTCCAAGGTCACGCAGCTAACACATGGCAGAGCCGAGTCTCGAACGCATGTCTCTAAGCCAAGCATGTTGAATCCAAATTTCCTCAATGAAACGGGTCCTGCTATTGAAAATTTGAGTTAATTGATGATGATAATAATAATTAGTATTCCTATGGTTATGAGAGGAATAATAGCAATAGAAGCTCCATCGAATAGAGCACTTTCTGCCCATCGGAGCAGAATAGAAGTATTATTTTCTTGACTGACTCATTTTATAGATGAGGATTTTTTAAATTTAATTAATTTTTTTTTTTAATGGTGACATTGGTTAATGAAATCCAGTAAGTTTCAGCTGTACACTTTAACAGTAAGGCATATATATATATTTATACTGTGTGTTCACCTCCCATAGTTAGATTTTTTTCTGGCACCACATATTTGACCCTTTACCCCATCTAAGCCCCTCCCCCACCCTCTGAGGTAACTACTTGCACCCTGAGATCTATGGTCCATGTCCCTGAGTCTCTGTTTGTCCCACTGTTGGTTTTGGCACCCAGGTTTTATATCCGCATTATAAGTGATGATATCATGTGATTTTCAACTTTTCTGTCTGGCGTTTACGTAGCATGATTATGGTCCATCCATGTTGCATGCATGTAAATGGCGTGGTACAAATGCTTATAGTTGAGTCATGCTCTGGTGTATGTGTGTGCCTGGCTGGCAATCATCTATCGTGGATAGCGGTTTGCGTCCGTAATGTCCTAGCCAATGAATAATACTGCTATGTGAGTGTAAAGTGCGATAGAGAGATGTTTAACTAAACTCTATGAGAGTGAATTATAAGAAACAAGATTACACTGGAAGCTCACAAATCAAAAATGAAGCCACTTGAGGAACTTAGGATCTATTTTGCCTATTCTCTCCTCTTAGAAAGGCTTCCCAGAGGCCTAAGAGCAAGGAAAGCTGCCCGGACCCACAGGCTTCCAGCTGGGGACTTCATTTCCCTCTCGGGACCTGGATCAGATGCGATCTTGTCTCTTTCGCCAAGGGGCATTTGGGAATTAAGAACAGACAGATCAGAGAGAAATGGATTAGACAGCGGCTCGGACAAAGGCCTTCAGATGCGATCAAGGGATTCTGGAACCTCAGAGAGCAAAAGTAAAATCCCGTTGGGAATGCTCCATCCTAGTTCCAGCTCTGCTTCGGTTCCTGAGCAGCAGAAGATTCTGGGAAATCCAGAACAGCTGCAGGGGAGGCGGGGCTGACTCCAGGCCTCTCTTTTCTTCCCTCCCCTTAGTCTCTTCCCATGCTCTTCCTAGCTTCCTTCAGCCAGTAAGGAGGCCCTCTCCCAACTGCTTCCCCTCCATTAGACTCTTTTATTCCTCATCCATATTCAGACTGAGAACCACCAGTGCCCTCTCCCTCAGCCCTTCCAAGCCCCCTCTGGGCCAAGCACAGAGTCCCCCTCCCCAGTCCTGCTTGGGCCCAGAGCTGTCGCTCCACCTGCCACAGGGAGGGGGGAGTGGGAGGACCTTGGGTGTCCTTGACGAGCCCACTCCTCTGAGGCTCAGCTTCCCTTGCTGTTCAGTGGGGTCCTGCTCTGCATACAGGCCCTCTCAAGTGTCTGACAGTCCCCAGAGGTGAGGGCTGGGTGGGCGGGAACAGCAGCACCCAGGCTTTCCAACCTCTCCTCTGTCCTAGCCCCACAACACTGAGGAGCAGGGGTCGACATCAGCCCCATTTGCCAGAACAAACTGAGTCTCGAGAGAGGACTGGTCTAAGATCCCAGGGAAGCAAGGGGTGGAGGTGGGATTTGAACTCAGCTTTTGCCCCCACCATGTTCTCCCTTTACAGGGAACTGAGGGGGGTGGGGCGGAGATCCAGAGAGAGGCAGAAAGCGCCCAGGGGGGAAGAGGTCAGGCGTCCCTCTGCCCGCAGCTGCTCCTCACATCCCGGGTTAACGACCCACTGGGATGGGGTCTGCGTCCCAGGCAAAGTCCTTTCCTGGGGACGGGGCCCCACACGCACTTTCGAGGTCCTGGAGAGACGCTGCCTGGGAGACAGAGATCTCGGGAGATAAAAAGATAGTTGGGGTGAGCCGCAGACGGCGAGAGGGAGGCCAGGGATGGAGGGATCGAGCTGCAAAAACAGGGCGAGACGCACAGAGAGAACCGGGGGACCCTGCGTGCCGCCTGGAGAGACCCGGGATGCAGCCCCCATTCCCCCGCGCCCCGTCAGGTCCCCAAAGCCTAGCTCTCCGCCTGCTGTAACTCAGTGACCCGGACTCAACCCCAGCGATGGCCCCGCCCCCAGGGAAATCCGGGAAAGCCCCACGC
>NW_024342475.1:924160-930789 GCF_902729225.1 Pteropus medius
ATAGTCCATGTCCCTGAGTCTCTGTTTGTTTGTCCTGTTCGTTTGTTGCTTTTAGGTTTATATCCCACGTATAAGTGATATCATGTGATTTTCAACTTTTTCTGTCTGGCTTATTTCGCTTAGCATGATTATGTCGAGGTCCATCCATGTTGTCGCAAATGGCAGTATTTCATCTCTTCTTATAGTTGAGTCATACTCCGTTGTATATGTGTACCACAACTTCCTTAGCCAATCATCTATCGTAGGATACTTCGGTTGCATCCATGTCCTGGCCACAGTGAATAATGCTGCTGTGAACATCGGTGTGCAAATTAGATGAGGATGTTTTGTGGAGAGCTAAGGCTCTGTGAGGTAGTTACTAAGCTAATGAAAGCAGGAGACAGGATTTGCACCCAGGCCTCAGCTGGAAGCAAAGCAGGTCCAGAAATTAAGCCAACGGGAACTTAGGATCTGACTGCCCTATTCTCTCCTCTTAGAAGGGGAAACTGAGGCCCCTAAGAGCAAGGAAGCTGCCCCGGACCCACAGGCTTCCAGCTGGGACTTCATTTCCCTCTCGGGACCTGGATCAGGTACGATCTTGTCTCTTCTTTCCTTAGGGGCATTCAGGGGAAGGCAAGGGGGAAAAAAAACAGTGGGAAGAAGCTCTCAACAGGTGTGAAGGGCAGACTGAATAAGGGAAAGTGGTTAGACACCAAGCAGGACCTCTGGGCCTTCTCTGGGAAGTTACTGGGACTCGTCCAGGGACTGCCCCTGCCTGCAGGGGGCCTCCAGAGTACAAGGCCCAGAAAGGGGAGACCCTAGTCCTCCCCGTTTGGGGTAGAGGGAGCCAGGGGGGAAAAGAGGGGGTAGCCATCCTGGTTCCGCATCCTCCATTCCCGACAACTGAGGGAGGTGGCTGTGGGAGCTGGGACTTTCCTGAGCAGCAGAAGATTCTGGGAAATCAGAACAGCTGCAGGGCGGGGCTGACTCCAGGCCTCTCTTTTCTTCCCTCCCCTTAGTCCCCGCTCTTCCCCATGCCATCTCTTCCCCCACACTCGCTCTTTCAGCTTTAAGATGCCTCCCAACTGCTTCCCCTCCATTAGACTCTTTTATTCCTCATCCATATTCAGACTGAGAACCACCAGTGCCCTCTCCCTCAGCCCTTCCAAGCCCCCTCTGGGCCAAGCACAGAGTCCCCCTCCCCAGTCCTGCTTGGGCCCAGAGCTGTCGCTCCACCTGCCACAGGGAGGGGGGAGTGGGAGGACCTTGGGTGTCCTTGACGAGCCCACTCCTCTGAGGCTCAGCTTCCCTTGCTGTTCAGTGGGGTCCTGCTCTGCATACAGGCCCTCTCAAGTGTCTGACAGTCCCCAGAGGTGAGGGCTGGGTGGGCGGGAACAGCAGCACCCAGGCTTTCCAACCTCTCCTCTGTCCTAGCCCCACAACACTGAGGAGCAGGGGTCGACATCAGCCCCATTTGCCAGAACAAACTGAGTCTCGAGAGAGGACTGGTCTAAGATCCCAGGGAAGCAAGGGGTGGAGGTGGGATTTGAACTCAGCTTTTGCCCCCACCATGTTCTCCCTTTACAGGGAACTGAGGGGGGTGGGGCGGAGATCCAGAGAGAGGCAGAAAGCGCCCAGGGGGGAAGAGGTCAGGCGTCCCTCTGCCCGCAGCTGCTCCTCACATCCCGGGTTAACGACCCACTGGGATGGGGTCTGCGTCCCAGGCAAAGTCCTTTCCTGGGGACGGGGCCCCACACGCACTTTCGAGGTCCTGGAGAGACGCTGCCTGGGAGACAGAGATCTCGGGAGATAAAAAGATAGTTGGGGTGAGCCGCAGACGGCGAGAGGGAGGCCAGGGATGGAGGGATCGAGCTGCAAAAACAGGGCGAGACGCACAGAGAGAACCGGGGGACCCTGCGTGCCGCCTGGAGAGACCCGGGATGCAGCCCCCATTCCCCCGCGCCCCGTCAGGTCCCCAAAGCCTAGCTCTCCGCCTGCTGTAACTCAGTGACCCGGACTCAACCCCAGCGATGGCCCCGCCCCCAGGGAAATCCGGGAAAGCCCCACGCGGCCGGGGCCCCGCCCCGGGGCGGGGAGAAGGGCGGCAGAGGAGGGGACCGGGGAGAGGCCCGCCTCCTCCCTTCCCGCTTCAGCTCCAGCCTGCCTTGGAGTCCCGTCCCCCGACCCGCCTGGCCTGTTCCCCACCCTTCAACCCCGCCCAGGATGGGAGGGGAACGTGGGGGAGACGGGGGAGCCAGACTGCCCCGCCCCCCCGCCTTGGGGCCGGGCCTTGGTCGCTCGGATGCGTCTGTGTTTCCTCGTCTCCTGCTCTCTCTGGCTCTCGTTTCCTTGGTCCCTCACGATCTCTACGCCTCTGTCACCACGTCTCTTTCTCCCTGTGCCCTCGGGAGTCCCGGTGCCCGCCGGCGTGGGCTGGGTCCAGGGACATCAAGTGGAGAGACACGTTTTGCGTTTCTCTGTGCACCCGCCAGCGCACCCCGCCCACCCGCAGCGAAGTTCAGACCCGAGGCCGAGGAGCAACCTGGGGAGGCAGAGGCGGGGCGGGGCAGACGGAGGGGTAGCGCCTGGCGCCCGCCGAGTGCAGTGCCAGGCCTGGGTGCGCCTAGCCGCTCCCACAAAGGAGGAAACGGCTCAGAGAGCGGGAAGTGCGTGGTCAGGGTCACCCCGCGAGGAAGTGGGAGTCGGGACTCGAACCCTCACCCCAGCGACCCTCGGGAATCATAGAATTGTCTCCCTGGGGGAGAGGCTGAGAAGCAGACAGCACTCGATTGACAAAGAGATGGTGACAGACGCAGAGATAATAGACAGAGGTAGTGAGGACAGAGATGGAGATGGAGAAACGGGGGGCGGTACTCAGAGACATCCGTCTGGACAGGAGAGCCAGACAGAGATACGGGGGCCGAGAGATACAGAGAGAGACACACACAGCCCAAAACACAGAGATAGCGACTGAGAGAGGCCCGCAGCCGCAGGGGTGGGGCACCCCGAACCCCGACCCCGCCTCCTCCCCACCCCCAGCCGAGGCCTGACCCCTAGGGGCGCCGCGGGGTCGGGAGGGGCGGGCCCGGGGCGCAGTGCGGGCGGGCGGGGTGCGCGGCAGCTGCTGCGCGGGGCGGTGGGAGAGGCGGCGAGTCCAGGAAACCCCTGGGGCCGACGGGTGGCCCCGGGGGGGGCCGGGGGCGGGGAGCGGGCGGCCCGGCACCGCCCCGGCCGACAAAAGTCCCTTCAGTTCAGCCGGCAGCAGGGGAAGTCCCGGCGCTCGGCAGAGCCTCCCTCGGTGCAGCCGAGCCGAGCCGCGCTCCGGCCGCCCGCTCGGCCGCCGTCCCCGGCGGCCTCATGCCCCGATGCCCCGCGGGGGCCATGGACGAGGGGCCCGTGGACCTGCGCACCCGGCCCAAGGCCGCGGGACCCCCCGGCGCCGCGCTGCCGCTCCGCAAGCGCCCCCTGCGTGCGCCCTCCCCGGAACCTGCCGCCCCCCGCGGCGCTGCGGGCCCCTTTGTCACCCAGGATCCCCTACGCTGCGGTTCCGACACGCCGGCGGTCCCCGCGCCCCACGCGCCCCACGCGCCCCACCACGGCCTGCCACGGCCAGAGGCGCTCTACTACCAGGGTGAGTGGCTCCTTCTGGTCAGGGTTGGGTTGGAGGGCATAGTGTCACCAGAGCGAGGTGACAGAGCTTGGAAACAATTATAGGGGGCTGGGGGAGCTGAGCAACAGAGGGAGAGAAACTAAGTTCCCAAGGGCACAGATATGAGGCCCTTGGGGCGGGGGGAGCAGGGAGCAGAGCCTGAGGTCCTAGGGATACGGGTAGGGAGCATCAGGGAGCAGTGCTTTGAGACACAGATATGGGGTCCTAGAAAGCTGGGGGGGGCCTGGGGGACAGACCCCAGGGTCTGAATGCCACAGATATGAGGACCTAGGGGACACTGTGCAGAAGTACAGATTTGGGGTCTCGGGGAATCAAGGGGGTGGAGCCTGAAGCCCCAGGAACAGAGCATTATAAACTCTTAAGAATATCTATGGCTATGAGGAATCAGTGCTCAGGCCCAAGAAATTGAGGTTCTTGGCATCCAGATATGTAGGGTCAAAGGGAGTCAAGGGAATAGAGACTGGGTTCTAAGGAGACAGATTATTAGGGATCTTAGGATGTCAAAATGTCAGGAACCACGATGTCAGGGGACTTTGGAAATTAGGAGAGCAAAGTCGGAGTTCTGAGCACCCCAATATCTGGGATCACAGGGATCCAAGGAAACAGACCCAGATACAAGGGCTCCTAAGGAGCCCGCAGGACATGGACCCGGGTCCTGGGCACCCAGTTATGTGTACTTACCAGGGATCAGAGTCTCATCTGGGATCATATGATCAGGTAGTCTTAGGAGGCTTGGAGACCGAGGATTCTAAGAATGGAGGTCAGGACTGGGGAGATCTGGGACTCAAGGATTTAGGGCCAGGATGAAGGATTCAGGGGTCTCCAGGCAGAAGGCCTTGGTACACCAAGGCCTGGTACTGGAGATACGGGGAGCAAGAAACTTGGGGGTTTCAGGAATGGGGGTCCCCAAGGAACAGATGACAGAAGGCCAAACACCATTCTCCCTATCTTGTCTCCATCTCTGATCTCGAAGAAGAGGCATCCACTGCCACAGCTGCCACACCATCCCCAAATGTCCCCCAAAGTGTCAGAGTCCGTGCCTGGTGCCTCCAGACCTTTGCCCAGTTTCTATACCTTCCACCCAACCAGGATACAGCCTCAAGCTGTGCATCGGGAAACGTGTCACCGCCTTCCCTGCTTTCTCATTCCCTGGGTGAGAACCCAGGCCTGTTTTCCCCACCCATGCGCTGGGTGGATATGGATTTGACTGTTGCCATAGTCCCTTCCGACGCTGTGATCTGAACAGGCTTCTCACCTCCTGCCCCACCCCTCTCCCCAAAGGCTCTAGGCATTCATCTCACACCCCATACCCAGTGTGTCATCCATCCTTACCTCCCTAAGCCATAGGTTCACTCAGCAGACAGGCCCTGATGTCCCCCTGCTGGGTGATGATGTGGGTTCAGTCTTTAAGGGACTGTGTAGCTCCAGGAGATGGGGGGCAGACACATGAAAAGATAAGCGACAATGGGAATGACCAGGGCTGGGGGGCACAGACTGTGGGGGGAGAGGGGGGGAGTTGCGAGAGCCCAGAGGAGGGTTTGTGTTGAGCCTTGAGGACCCAGGATGAGATACAAAAGGGACCTGGGAAGAAGGGCAGGTGACACCACGGGAGTGAAGGCCTGGAGGTGGGGCGTGGGTTCAGGGTCTGTGGGCTTGGCCTCACCCATGTCCTTTCTCTGCCCAGGACCTTTATTGCCCCTGTACCCCACGCCGACCATGGGCTCCCCCTTTCCTCTGCTGAGCCTGCCTCCACCCCTGTATCCTATGATGTGCTCGATGGAACACCCCCTGTCAGCAGACATCGCCATGGCCACCCGTGCCGATGAGGACGGAGACACGTGAGTAATAGCCCCCCATTAATGGGGAGGGAGAGTGGGGACAGGGAGGCCAGCCTTCCGCTGACCTCACCCACCACAACACAGGGGCACTCAGCTCGGCCTTATGAGTTAACTTGACCGCAGTTCAAATCCTGTCTCCACCACTGGCTGTGTGACTTTGAGCAAGACCCATTCCCTCTCTGAGCCTCAATTTCCTCTTCTGGAAAATGGGCACCCTGAGAACACTTACCTCTTAGTACTGTTTGGAGCAGGGGGCTTCACATTTTTTATCACAATCCAAAAAGGAGAAAGACATTTCATTGATTGATTTAGTGTCGATTTATACACGTTAAGTTCCTAGTACTGAGCCTGGTAGATTATAAGTACTCAATAGGTATTAATATTATTATTTTTATCACTTTAAATTATACCCAGCACATACACACACATATAACTCACCCTCGCTATGTGGGATCTACTTCAGAGTTTTCTATTCTGTTGTATTTCATTGTTTTGTGGTCATAACCCACTAAATTAATTTGACAATTCCATAAATCGATTTCACAAATCTCATGGTTTTATCACGTGCCGTTTGAGGAACATATCCTGGGAGCTGCTGAGAAATCCTGAACAGAAGTGTTTAGCCCTGTGCCTAACACACAGTAAGCACTCGGCATACTTGACCATCACTCATTATGATTATTCTATCCACCTAAGTCTGACTCTCAGCTGGCTGCTTTCTCACCCCCCTCCGCCTCAGTTTCTCCCTGCAAAAACAGGAACCATCAGCGTGCAAGGGTATCTGTAGGCAGACATGAGATGACTTCTATAAAGAGCTTCTCTGGGAATGTAGGGACCAGATGAATAGGCCTATTTCTTCGGGGAAGTGAGGGTGCTCCGCCACCAGCCCGCTGGCTGACTTCACATCCACAAGCCTCAGTTTCCCTATCTGGAAATCGGGACTCACAGCAGCACCTATCACAATGAAGATTCAGTGCAGTGCCATTCATACATGTGGTGCACGGAACAGGGCCAGGCACACAGTAGGTGCTCAGTACGTAGGAGTGGATGTCGTTGGATCAGGGTGCCCCGGGTGTTTTTGGGCCATAGTGTGCACCCAAGCAGGAGAAAGTGTCTGAGATATATAACGGCTCGGTAAAGCT
>NW_024342475.1:930966-931833 GCF_902729225.1 Pteropus medius
CCCCCCTCTCCCCCAAAGCAAACACTTCTGCCTCAGCTGCCTGTCGGGGGAAATCCCTTCCCGCAGAACTTGACCGCAGCCCAGCTGCTCTGCCTCCCCCACGTCAGCACCCGTCACTCACTCGCAGCCTCCCCCTCCCGGCGCTCCCTCTAACCTTAACCCCTTCCGCTGAGGCCGAGGCTTTACCGGAATGGGCAGCTGGCACAGCCTGGGGGCGGGGGAGAGGGACACGCTAAGGACGGGTCCCCAAAGCTGCAAAACTTGGTTTGGAGGCTGGACTTCTAAGGAACTCGAGGGCGCAAGGAATCTCAGGGCGTCTGGACTCCATTTGGGTCTCCAAGAGAGGGGAGAGCGAGTTCTGGGTCCCAGAGAACAGGGGCTAGGCCACTGCATTCCTTGATCTCTGGGCGGTAAGGAGCGCGGTGCAGGGCAGCGTGGGGGTCTAGAACTCAGAGGGACTGGAAAGTCTGTAACCGCAAAGGGTTAGGGACCCAAGAGACCTTGGAGATGAATGCTGGGATATTGGGGGACAAGGAGCCAGCTGGAGTGTGAGCCCTGAAAGACGGAGTTCCAGAGGGGCCCCCAGGCTGGAGGACTCGGGGTCCTACCAACTAGAGAAGCGAGGTCTCTTTGGGTTGGGTTCCCCACTCCTCCGCCTCACTCGACGATAGCAGTCGGGGTGCCAGGGGTGGCCGGGGTAGATCCCCGGCGAGACAGGCTTCCCTCCCCCGGGAGCAGGAAGCGGAGCCCCGCCCAGCAGACCTGTTACTGGAAGTCCGAGGGCAGGGCCGCCCCTCCCGTCCCCACTTCCTCCAGCCCCGCCCCACCCCCTGCGGCCCGCGCGTTTATGGGAACTCAGGCCTGGAT
>NW_024342475.1:931844-932458 GCF_902729225.1 Pteropus medius
CAGCCCCGCCCCACCCCCTGCGGCCCGCGCGTTTATGGGAACTCAGGCCTGGATGGTTTCTCTGAAATCATTCGCTGCCTCTGCCCTCACTTAACCCCGCCCGCCCCGACAGGGACCCGGACCCGGACCCGGCGTCCTGGGAAATCTGGGGAGGGAAGGGGGCCCTTCTCAGAAGGCCCAGGTCTGGCCCCTCCCCCAACATTTTGTTTTTAAACTGGGCTTTCACCGATCAGAATCCAGGTTCGGCGTTTCACCTGCATAATCTGGGAGGTGGGCTATAGTCACAGAGAAAACCTAGGCTCCGAAGGGTTAGGAAGACAACACCCAATTTGTAACCCCTGGCCTCCTTAGCTCCCCAGAGCCCTCTGGGCTGCAGAATTTCTCCAGTCCAAGCACCGAGGGAGCTCTTTAAAAAGTGGGTCCAGGATGCACACTGCACAGTTGGTAGGTCCCGGTTGGTCAGCAGGCAGTGGTGCGTCAGAAAGCAGTTCTCCAGTAAGTGGACTTGGAGGAGAAGGTGTGGGGCCTGTGTACGTGAAGTCAGCCTTGGGCCCTCAGTGCTAATGTCCCCCCACCCCCAGCAAACATGCGTTGGCCCATGCACAGTCATCCCG
>NW_024342475.1:936434-966690 GCF_902729225.1 Pteropus medius
TTCAGAATCAGGATTTGCACAGAGCATATGCATCCTCTCTTCTCAGAACAGATATTCCCCCATCTCGTCCCCCTGGCCAGAAGTCTTGCCCCTATTATTCTCAGGCACCAGTCTCCTGCCTGGACCTCCACCCAAACGTTCACTTCCCTCTCCTCTTCCCGAGCTGGTGGAACCAGGGAACAACCGCTCCCCTCTGCCCAGATCCATGACGAGGGAGAGATGGGCTCTAGCAGGACACTGATAATGATGTAAATTATTAGGCATTTTGGTTGGATTTCTTTTGTAATAAACTATTTTTGTACCATATCCCTGACTTGACTGGGCCTCTTTCATGAGGAGATCTGGAGAAAGTGTGTTTGCGTGTGTGCACACCCGTGCGCCATAGCCAGTTGACTCTGTGAGTGACCCGGTGGGACTCAGACTGACAGTGACATGTGTGGGTGGCTCTGGGCCTCCCAGTGTGTTTGAATGTTCTGCCATTGTCACTGTGCCATTGTTTCCGGGGATGATGTGGTGTGTGACAGCTTTCCTTTTCCATAGTGACCCCGGGTATGTGTGCATGTGGGTGTGTGTTTCCGAGGAGTGCCACAGCTGACCATTGTGTGACTCCAGTTGTCTCTGGGTCTCTCCGTGTGTGACATTTGTGAGTGTTCCTAACATTGAGACCTCCAGTCATCGCGTGATGTTTCTATGTGACTGCCTCGCATGCTGCGTCACATTTTACTCTGTGGCTCCAGGTCCCACTGACATAAAATGTCTATGTCTTGACTCTGTGGACGTATCTTTTGTGTATCAATCAGGTTTGCGTTCATTTCTTGTTGCCACTGTAACAAAGCACCATGAATTCCGTGGCTTAAAGCAACACAAATGTATTCTCTTACACTTCCGGAAGTCAGAAATCCAAAATCAGTTTCACCGGGCCAAAGTCAAGGTGTCGGCAGGACTGGTTCCTTCTGGGACCTCGAGGGGAGAATTGTTCCCTTGCATTTTCCGGCTTCTAGAGGCTGCCTGGAAGCCTCATGGACCCTTCCTCGCGGCCCCTTCCTCGTATCGCTCCAACCTCTTGCTTTCATCAGTACATCCCCTCCTCCGATCTCCCGCCTCCCTCTTAGGAGGACCCTGTGATCACCTGGGACCCACCCAGGTATTCCGTCTCAAGATCCTCAACTTCGTCACATCTGTAAAGTCCCTTTTGCCATATAAAGGGCCATCACAGATTCGAGAGGCTTATTCAGGCTCCGATCAGAGAATCAACATTATGAGGAGGTCGGTATATGGATAAGAGGTTTGTTACAGGTTGACTTTCAGGAAGGGAAGATGGATGTGCACTGGGAAGAGCAAGGACAAGCTGGAACCCCCGAGGTAGGACTGGAACCCAGGTCAGTCCCCGCTGCCCCCCAGCCTTGAAGGAAGAAGCCGACGACCTTGGTCCCATTGTATTGGTCTTCATGAGTGGCTGTGTGTCCCTGTGTTTCTGAGTGATGGGGAGTGTTGTTATTTCAGCCTGGGGGCCTCCCTGGGCCCCGGGCCTTTGTATGTCTTGGCGATTATGAGAATTTCTGCTGCCACGAGTCCATCACGTGTTGGATCTGTGGGGCTGACAGCCTGAACAGCTTCCTGCGAGGCACTGTTGGGCTCCAGGAATGGCTGGGAATGTACACACACATGCATGCACACCCATGCGCACCCACTTCCAGGGCAGTTCTGACTGGGTGATGTGTATTTACCTGGCCCTCCTGACTTGGGTGGCCATATGTCTTTATGTGTGTCTATGACCACATGCCTGTGTTTCTGGCCCTGCCTCTGGGCTGTGGTATCCCTCGAGCTGACTTGGAAGATATATTGGTTTCCTGTGGCTGCTGCAACAAATGACCATGAACTTGGTGGCTTAAAACAGAAATCTATTCTCTCACAGTTCTGGAGGCCGGAAGTCCAAAATCAAAGTGTCAGCAGGGGAAGATGCTCCCTCGCCTCTTCCAGCTTCTGGTGGCTCCAGCCGTTCTTGGGCTTGTGGCCGAAGCTCTCCGATCTCTGCCCCCATCTTCACATGGCTTCGCCCCTGTGTGTCCATGTTTTCTCTTCCGTCTCTTGTAAGGACAATTGTCATTGGATTTAGGGCCCGAGTAATTCAGGATAATCCTATCTCAAGGTCCTTAATTACATCTGCAAAGACCCCTTTTCCAAATAAGGTCACTGTCACAGGTTCCGGGGACATATATTTTGGGAGGCACCATTTGACCCACTGCAGGGGGTGACCGTTGGGCCCTGCAAGCAGCTGTGTGAGAGAACTTCTCGTGTGCTTATCCCACCACATGTACAAGGTCATGTGCAATGACCTTGAGCTCTGGGAGGGCAGCGCGGCGCCTCCTTCACTGCCACTGCCCTGCCCACAGCAGCCAGCACACTGCCTGGCATGGAACAGACCCTTGAGAAGTGACCGTAGAATGAGAGCCTTGATCCCTCCCCGCTGTATTATGGCGTCCGCGATTCTTTGTGGCTGTGTCTGGTGCCTTGTCACACTGTGTGACCGGCTTGAGAATGTGAACAGAAAAGCAAATATTAGCAGCCACTTACTGATCATCATGGTGCCCATATTCCAGATGAGGAAACCGAGGCTCAGGCAGAGGAAGCTGCCTGTCCAATCCCATGTCTGTTGCCTCTAAAACCCATGCTCATAATCGCTGGGCCTTCTTGCCTCGCAAGAAGATTGCGTGTGGTTGTGTCTATTATTTTCAGTGTGTGTGTGCCAAGGTGCAAGCATGTGCATGTGTGTGCTACCAGAAAGGGTGCAAATAACAGATAGGTGTATCATTGAGAGCACAGGCCCTGGAATCAGCACTGAGTTCGAGTTCTGCCAGTTTCCTAGTGGTGTGACCTTGATCATATCATGTGACTTCACAGCCCTGAGCCTCAGTCTCGTCATCTATGAAAACGGAGCATAATAATAGCATCTACCTTATAGGGTTGTTGTGAGGATTAAACCTGAATGAATTGTTCACAGTGCTCATAACAGGGCACAGTGCTAAGGATGAACTCGATACATGGGAATTGCCATTATCATCGGGGAATTGTTTTTGAGGACATAAAGGGGAAAAAAAGTGAGATGATGGGACCTATTCTTTGTTCTGATGGAAAAATGTGTTAATGAGGGCCTACTCTAGATGTGTGTGTGTGAGCTAGACTTTTTATCCTGCTGTCATAACAGAAACTTAAAAACATAGTGGCTTAAATGAGAGGAAAGTCTATTTTTCTTCCATGTAAAGACCTAGTTAACACCCAGGCCTAAAATGGTAGCTTGAGAATGTCAAAGACCTGGGCTCCTGCTGCCCCCTTGCTCTGCTGCCCTCACCTCTCACTTTCCCTATGTTGTCCAAAGTGGTTGCTCCAGCTCCCGTCATCACATCCACGTTCCAACCATTGAGAAGAAGAAAAAAGAAAATTAATTATATGTCCCTTTAAAGCTACAACTCAGAAGTCATACACACCACATTCCATTGCCTAGGATTTAGTCTCGTGGTCACTTTTATCGTGTGGGAGGTTGGAAAATGTAATTTTATCTGGGCAGCACGCACCCAGCTAAAATTTTGAGGTTCTGTTACAAAAGGAAGTGGAGAGAATACTTATTGAAGGACAAGAGTACACCTGTCACACCAGGGTTCTACTACCAAATGGCCATGTGACCTTTGGGCAAAGTGACTTCACTGCCCTGAGCCTCGGTTTCCTCCTCTGAAAATGGTTTTACTATCTACCTCTCAGTGTCAATGAATTGATGAGGATTTAATAAGAGCGTAGGTTCCAAGTCCTTAGCACCGGGCCTGGCTATTGTCAGCCTGGAGTATGCGTTGGGGGTCTCTTTGTACCTGTGTGTCCAGGCTGTGGGGGATGTGCCGCTGTGTGTGTGAGAAACTAGCCCTGGGTACAAGAGCTGAACCCAACACTGACCTTGGTAAGTTACTTCTCTAAAATAATCTGGCTTCTCCACACATGGAAATCCCCTCTCAGCCTCCTGACCTTGGGACTGGGCGCACATCCTTCCACAGCCATCCCCCACGCCCTGGAGAAAGCCAGACTCCAAGAGGGGGGAGGGGGCCCACAGATAGGGTCTCCAGCACCCCAGCCCTCGTGGAATTAAACATCCATCTCTTAATTAATGTCACCAAGACTATTCTCTTCATCTGTGACAGCCCTAGCATTCTAAAGCCAGAAGTCATACTTTCAATGCTGTTCTCGGGGGCCCAGCCCCCCCGTTGCAAAGTTTCACTTGTTATCAGCTCCTCGGGTAAACCCAGACAGTCAGAGAATGCCTTTGCCAGGGGCATGTATGATATCTGCCCAATTGTAAATGTTGGCACTGTGCCAAAGAAATGATTTTAAGAGCATGAGAATTAAACAAGCTGCTGGCTAGGTGTTTGTAGACCCTTGTGTAAGCCATTTTACAGAAAAAGAAACCGACATCAGGAAGGGAAGAAACTGACCTGGTACATTTATGAATCCAGGATTCCATGATGCACCTTAACTAAGTGATAGAATTCACGCCAATAATAGGACAAGCAACATCGTGTGCCTTCTGATACGATGCACGGGGAAAGACGCGACATCACTTCTATAATATTCCGGCCACCAGAATGTAATCGCAAGGAAATATCAGACAAACCCAAATCTCAGGGGACATCTTACAAAAGAACTGGCCTGTAACGTTCAAAAATGTCAACCTCATGAAACACAAGGAAAGGCCGAGCAATTGTACCAGACTGAAGGAAACTCAAAAGCCATGAGAACTATCAAATGCATGGTTGCTGGACTGGGAAAAAATGTTTTGCTGCAAAGGATAGTTTGGGGACCACTGGTGATTTTAATATAGACTGCACTGTTAGATACTAGTGTCGTATCACTGTTAGATGTCCTGCTTTTGACAAGTGTACTGTGACTATGTAAGAGAATTGTCCTCGTATGTGGAAATACACACCGAAGTATTAGGTGGCTGAGGAACGTTAATGTCTGACACTTACTCTCAAATGGCTGGGGAGAGAGGCAAGAGAGAAAGAGCCAATGATAAAGCAAACTGGAAACTTGTTAATAATTGCTGAATAATTGGCTAAGGGCATACGAGAAGCGTTTGTCTTATTTTTGCGACTTTTCCGTATGTTTAAATGATTTCAAAAAAGAAAAACAAGATTACAAATTAATGGTTTAAAAGTCCATGGTTTTAAGGGTCTTTGTTTCTAGGAGTATCTAGTCTGTGCATGCATCTGTGGTCAGAGTTTGGGGAGTTGTGAGGGTGAATTTGCTGCTTCAGACACTGCCTTGGGGTGTGACCAGCGCCTTAGGGTGTGGTTAAGGTCTGGGGTGTGGCCAGGGACTTGGGGGTGTGGCCAAAGTCTCACGTGGTTGAGATGAGGGGTAGGCCGTCCCCTGGGGTGTGGTCAGAACCTTGGGGCCTGGTCAGATTTCAGAGTCTGGGGTTATGATCTGAGAAGCTCGTCCCAAGGAGGAGGTAAGCCTGTGCTTAGAGCGCCCTCTTGAGGCTATTCTGGGGTCTGGCCTCCCATGTTTTTAAACAGCTGTATTGAGAGAGAATGCATATATCCAGCAGTTTAACCAGTCAAAGTGTATAATTCAATGATTTTAGTAAATTCAAAGAGTTATTTTAAGACATATCTTCACTCTCGGCCCCCTTCGATCTTAGGCAACCCCCAAAATACTTTCTGTCTCTCTAGATTTGCCTATTCTGGACATTTTATATAAATTGAATCATACATGCGGTCTTTTGTGACTGGCTTTTTTTTTTTAATGCCAGTTTATTTATTTTTTTATACTATATACACATAATTTTTTTTAATATTTTATTTTTCTATTTTCCCCCTCCCCCTTTCCCCTCCCTTCTGGTATCCACTAGTCCATTGTCCATGTCTATAAGTCTCTGTTTGTCCTGTTTATTTGCTGCTTTTAGGTTTATATCCCACATATGTGATATCATGTGATTTTCAACCTTTTCTGTCTGGCTTATTTCGCTTAGTATGATTATCTCAAGGTCCATCCACGTTGTTACAAATGGCAGTATTTCATCTCTTCTTATGGCTGAGTAATATTCCATTGTATATATGTACCACAGCTTCTTTAGCCAGTCATCTATCATAGGACACTTTCGTTGCTGTGACTGGCTTCTTTCACTTGGCATAACGTTTTTGAGGTTCATTCCTGTTGTAGTGTGTTATCAGTACTTCATTCCTTTTAATGGCCGAATAACATTCCTTATATGGGTATACTGCATTTAATTTATCCATTTTTCAGTTGATGGATATTTAGGGGTTTTTTTTCCCCCACAAATCTTTGGGTGGATATACGTTTTTGATTCTCTGGGATAGATACACAGGAGTGGAAAGGCTGGGTCATATGGTCACGATGTTTAATCTCTTGAGGAACCTCCATGCTTGTTTTCCAAAGCAGCTGCCTCATTTTACACTCCCGCCAGCAGTGTCTCAAATTGTCCCCCAGCCTCTCTTGTCTGTCTTTCTTGTTACAGCCATCGTGGTAACTGCGGAGTGGGATCCCACGGAGGTTTGCGTTTGCATTTCTCTGACTGATAATGATGTCGAGTATCTTTTCTCATCATCTACTACTTTTGTATCCACTATGCAACCCTGTGAACTCTCAGCCATTTTGACATATTTGATCCAGATTTTTTAAATTAAGCATTAATGATGTTGTTTGAAGTCCCAGTGTAACCTTCTCAGAATTCATCCTTTTCCTACATTTAATGTTTACCATTACCACGCATATTTTCATATTAGCATCACATAGCTTTGTAGCCCCCAATAATACAGAGCACTGGTTTTGCAGGTTTTCAGACTTGGTGTAAATGGCATTGTTCTTTCAAACTTGCTTCCCCAACCCCCTCATTCTATTAGTTTCCTAGAGTTTCTTTAACAAAGAACCATAAACGGAGTGACTTAGACAGCAGAAATGTATTCTCACACAATTCTGGAGACTGGAAGTCCAAAATCAAGGTGTTGGCAGGGCTATGCTCTTTCTGAAGGCTTTAGGGGAGGGTCCTTGTTGGCCCCTTCCTGTGTCTGGCGTTTGCCAGCAATTCTTGGCATTCCTTGGCTTCGAAATGCATCACTACAATATCCACTTTCGTCATCACATGGCTTTCTCCCTGTAAGTGTACTTGTGTCTGTGTCCAAATTTCCAGTCGCACTGGATTTAGGATCCACCCTGATCCAGTATGACCTCATCTTAACTTGGTTACATCTGCAAAACCTCTATTTCTAAATAAGGTCACATTCACAGGTTCCTGAGAACATAAGGGGGTGGGAGGGACTCTATTCAACCCAGTACACTCATCATTATGTTTTTATGATTCACGCTATTGGTATGTGTGTCTGATTCATTCATTTGAATTACTGTGTGGGAGTCCTTTGTGAGAGTATACCACAATTTATTCATCCATTCTCCTGGTGGCAGACACCTACCTTGTTTCCAGTTTTCTCTATTGCCCACAAGGCTGCAATTAACATCTTGGAACATGTCTCTTGGAGTTTTGTACGGTAATATTTTTCAACCTGCCGGACAAGATCCATTAGTGGGTTGCAAAATCAATTTAGTGGGTTGCAAACGATTTTCCCTTTAATAAAATGGAATTAAACAGAATAGAAGGTATTAGAACACAGGCACATAGTCGGGGTAAGGATTACCCTCTAAAACCGTTTGGTTCGGGTGTATAATATCTCGACAGGAGCAAAAGTGTTTGCAAACCACAGCTCTGAAGGATGCAGAGGGCCATGGACTCGCCCTGTCACAGGTTTGATGGAACCAACGTAATTTGTCCTTTTACATTTCCATGGCCTCCTTGATGCTTGGCATAATCAAAAGCTTGAATCTTTGCTAGGTTTTCATCCTATTTTCTGGAGGAGGAAACTGAGCATACTCAGAGAGGGCAGCAGACCACACCATTCTGACTGCCCAGACCCCTCTCTGCTTGGTCTGAGATGGAACTTCGAAGATTCCACAAGTTAAAGATTCTCGGGTTCTGAGAGATGGGGAGCGGGGACTGAGGAGGGGAGCGGGGTGTGATGGGAGATGCAGCTCTCATCCTTAACCCTCTCCCCTCCCTCCACTTCAAAGAGGTTTTGAAAACCAGTGAGAAAACGTAGTTTGACATACAGGGCCCGACCGAGAGAGTTTTATAAACGTTAGCTATTACTATTATTCTCTGGTTCGAAATTCACTAGATATGTACATACTTGTGATCAGAACTTGGCCCGGTCCCCTGGGGCGTGGCCTGGTCGTTCAGGAGAAGCGACCTAGGTGTCCTGGGTGTCCCACAGCGCCCCCGGTGGCGGCGGGGCGCTCAGCCGGGACTGGGCACGTGCTACGGGTGGCGCACCTTGGGTTGAAAACCACACCCCTCCAGCCTCGTACCCAACAGCCTAATTTCCCCGCAGGCCCCTGCCCTGGGGACCCAGGAATTATGTCACCGAATTCTTCCTCACTCGGACACCCTCTTCCCAACCCCTGCTCCCAGGGGGTCTGGTCGCGCTGTGTCTTCCGTCTCGGGGAACGCATTATCTCCTGGACTTTTCCTCCTAGAAAGTTCAGCTGTCTGACCTTTAATTCCATTCAACGACCAAAGATCAAACCGTTCACAACAAGAGTGCTACGTCCCAGCCCCACGCCCCTGCGGGGTTCAGATAGGACCCAGCCCTACCCCGCCCCCCAGCAAAATTCCCGGGTCTCCCCCAGCCTCTCCTCCACTTCGAGACGCAGCGCTCAGCCCCTCCCTCAGCCCCTAAAGGGGCCCAGGCATCAACCTGCAATTCCCACCCGACGGGGGACCATCTCTTATCTCCACCCACCGAAGCCATCCCATCTCGCTGTCCTTTGGGGATCAGACTTGCGAACCCCGTCTCTAGGGAACCCCCGGGCCGGAGCCCTAGGCCCCGCCCCCTTTGGAGACAGGTACCTGCCCTTCTCCCGGCCCCGCCCCCAACCTGACCTGGGCGGGGCCGCGCCTTTCGCGGCACCCGACCTTCCCAAGGCACTGGAGGCACCTATGGCTGCGGCTGCGGCCCCACGCGGGTGGCAGTGGGGAGAGGCCCGCGCCGTCGACCGGGCAGTGAGGCTGCTGCAGCGCCTGGAGGAGCAATGCGGGGACCCCCGGCTCACCTCGAGTCCCCCCTCTCTCCGCGACCTGCTGCCCCGCACCGCGCAGCTGTTGCGAGAGGTGGCCCAGGCCCGGCGTCCGGCCGGCAGAGACGGCCCGGAGGATCCCGGAGGTGCCAGGGACTTTCTCGTCATCTACCTGGCTAACCTGGTGGCCAAGAGCAGGCAGGTGGCGGCACTGCTGCCACCGCCGGGACGAAGGAGTGCCAGTGACGAGCTCTTCCGGGAGGGCTCCACACTCAGGTGAGCAGACGCACTGCCCCGAATCAGCATGGGATCACGAGGGAGGCCCAGGGCTTGCTCCCGGGCCCCTCCTCCCCAGACCCAGGAGTCCGGGCCCCCAGCCCCCTCCTCCCCAGACCCAGGAGTCCCAGCCCCCAGCCCCCTCCTCCCTCCCAGCCCCTTTCCCAAGCCCCTTTCTCCCCAACCTCCCTTCCTCCCTAGACCACCCAGGAGTCCGGGCCACAAGGCCCCAGCCCCCTCCTCCTCAGACCCAGGAGCCAGGGTCCCCCTCCTCCCCAGACCTCCAGGGAGTCCCAAGGCCCCCAGACTCCTCCCTCCCCAGACCTATTAGGCCCCAGTCCGGCCCCTAGACTCCAGGAGAGCCAGGGGTCATCCCAGCCCCTCTCTGGCCCCTTTCTCCCCTTGCAACCCCTCTTCCTCCCCAGACCTAGAGAGAGTTGAAGGCCCCAGTCCTCACACCTCAGACCTAGGAGTCTCGCCCCTCGTGCCCCTCCTCATAGGTAGACCTAGGAGTTCCTGTGTGGGGCCTCTAGCTCTAGACTCCAGGAGTCAGGGGCCGCCTCCCAGTCCTCATCTCTCAGGACTCCAGGAGTCCGGGGCCTCCCAGCCTCCCCTTCCCTTCCCAGACCTGACCCAGGAGTCCAGGCCCCAGCCTCCCCAGACCCAGGAGTCAGGGCCCCAGTCCTCCTCCCCAGACTTCAGGGAGTCCGGGGCCCAGCTCCCCTCCTCCCCAGACTCCAGGAGTCCGCCCCCAGCTCCCCCAGACCCAGGAGTCAGGGCCCTAAATCCTCCTCCCCTGCAGACCCAGAGTCTGGCCCCCAGCCCCTCTTTCCCCCAGCCCTTTCTCTTCCCCCAGCCCCTTCCCTCCCCAGAGACCCAGGAGTTCAGGCCCCCAGCCCTTCTTCTCCCCAGCTCCTCCTTCCTCAAACCTAGGGGTCCAAGCCCCCAGCCCCTCCTTTCTCAGGACCCAGGAGTCAATACCCCAAACCAGTCTCCATGAGGGAACCTGGACAACTGGGCCATCCAGTTCTTTCCTTCTTTGGGCATCTATGCCCTCAGCACCCCCATATTCTCTCTTTCTTGGCCATCCCTCAGCCTGCTTCCCATTACCACACTCTCCTGGAGGCCTTGGACACACATCGGGAGATGGTGGGGTCCCCAGGGAGCTTCCTGCAGGAGGTGGAGGGATTGACAACCCATCGCCGCCCCTGCCTGGGAGACTCAAAGGCCCCTTCTGGTCGTTGGCACCTAAGGAACAGCTGGCTCAGGATCTAGGGCTTGTCTGCAGGACACCTGCTCTGGTTCTGACCCCCGGGGGAGGGGCTGCTGAGTGACACAGGCAGGTGAGGTTTGAGGTCTAGAGCCTTGAACAAGGTCTGGACCACTGGGTCTCAACCCAGTCACCCCACACACCCCTTCTTTATAGAAAACGTTTCGTAGTGTCTCCTTAAATTCATCTTAAAATGGAATACCTAAGGTAAATAACTTACTTATATATTTGTAATCACTATAATGCCCAAACTGTATTATAAGGGAGTGATGAAGGAATGTTCTTCATAGTAACATCATCTGTATTTTGAAGGGCAGCGCCACGGCACAATCACAATTATTCGGCAAGGCAGAATTGATGAGACAGACACTTGCATGTGTAGGAAGAGTCACTACGTTGCTAAATCAGTCTTCCCTTGACATAGAGGAGAGTCGCGTTTCTGTAAAATTCAGTATAAATTTTAAACGTGCAAAAAAATGCTTGTGGAAGACAGAATTGGGTTCTAGGCTCAGGTCATTATAAATGGATTTGGCGCTTAGGTGACTGTCCGGTGGGACGGTGGAAAGCTGCGTGGATGTGGGCAAATCTTGCTGGAGAGGACTGTCCCCCATGCCCTCGCCTCCCCCGATCGCTATGACAAGTCAATGTCTAGACACTTCTCAGAAGGGTGATGGAACTCCTCTGAGAACCGCTGTTCTAGATTCAGTGGGTTCTAGAAGCCAGGAAGCTTAGGGGCTCCGTGAGGGTCTGAGTAGGCGTTCTAGGGCCGCTGGGGGCCTCGCACTGTTTGAAGGAGATTCTATGCCAGCACTTTCCACTCCAGCCTAATGCGAGCCGTTATGTAGTGTTTAGTTTTCTAGTAGACGTATTACAAAAAGATTTTTTTAAACAGGTGAAGTGGGTTTTGATAACATTTTTTTAACTCGTCACTATAGACAAAATATTATCATCTCAATTTATAACCAATATAAAGCAATGATTAATGAGATCATTCACTTTTTTTTTTTTTTCCCTCCCACTAAGTTTTTGAAATCTCGTATTTCCTGTTTAGAGCATATCTCAGTTTGGACCAGCCACAGGTGGATAATGGCTCTGGGAAGGGGATTACTTAGAAGCTGTCAGGGGTGGCCCTATAGAAGGTATCAGGAACCTATACACCTGGTCCAAAGAGTCCCAGGGTCCAGCCACATCCTCAGAGCCCATCCCTACAGGCGACAGCTGGCCAAACTGGCCCTGATCTTCAGCCACATGCTCACGGAGCTGAGCGCGCTCTTTCCCGGGGGAAAGTACTGTGGACACACATACCAGCTGACCAAGGCCCCAGCCCACGCCTTCTGGAGGAAGCACTGCGGAGCCCGGTAAGTGAGTACCTTGTCCCCGGGGCCCCTCGGCTGCTGGTGCCTCATCTGCCCTTGCCCAGGGACCCAGCCCCTCCCCACCCAGACCCAGGAGTCTGGGCCACCAGCCCCTCCTCCCCAGACCCAGGAGCCAAAGTCCCCAGCCCTCCTCCCCCAGACCCAGAGTCTGGGGGCCCCCAGCCCCTCCTCCCCAGATCTAGCTGCCTCTTTCCTAGAGTTCCTCCCATCCTGGACTCCCAGAGGCCTCACCTGCACCAACCCCCCTCTGACCAGGTGTGTGCTGCCCTGGGCTGAGTTTGAGTCTCTCCTGTGCACCTGCCACCCTGTGGAGCCAGGCTCCACGGCCCTGGCCTTGCGCTCCACCATCGACCTCACCTGCAGCGGCCACGTGTCCATCTTTGAGTTTGACATCTTCACCAGGCTTTTCCAGGTCAGGGAAGGCCAAGGCGGGGGCCTAGGCTCGGGTCCTGAGGGAGGAGGGGGTTGGGGCCCTGACTCCTGGGTCAGAGGGAGGAGGGGCTGGGGGCTTGGACTCCTAGGTCTGGGGGAGGAGGGGCTGGAGGCCTCTGTGTAAGAGAGACCCCTGAGGCCCACAGTGGGTGTGAGCGAGGTGGTGGGGTTCTTGGACCCTGGGAAGCAGTGGGGGAGTGGCTGCTTCCTCAGCCCCTCCGTGACCCAAGCGTCACCGCACTCCAGCCATGGCCAACACTCCTCGATAACTGGAAGCTCCTGGCAGTCAACCACCCGGGCTACATGGCCTTCCTCACGTACGACGAGGTCCGAGCACGTCTCCAGGCCTGCAGGGAAAAGCCAGGCAGGTGAGCGGCAGGCCTCGGGAGGCAGTGGCCAGGGGTCAGGACTCTGGATCCAGCCTGGGGCGTGGCAGAAAGCAGATATCCTTCTGAGAGAGGAAGGACTGAAGGGCTGAGATACCTCGGCCCCCGGGCAGTAGAGGACTCAGAGGTAGGACGCTGAGTGCCCCGTGGCACCCTTCCTTTCCTCCTGGGACCTCCTGGACCTTCCCACAATCCAACAGCAAAAGACTCAACACCTGCTCTGGCAGAGGGCCTCAAGACCCTGCCCCAGGAAAAGGCCCGTTTCTGATAGTTCAGAGCCCATGCTCTACCATCTACAAAATATTTTCAGTATGACCCCCCACCACGACCTGTTGGGTAGGGTGCTGGGAACCAGATGCCTAAGTCCTGAAATTACTTCAAGCCAGGAGCTTTGAGCTGTTGGGTCCCCCAGAAAGTTAAGTATTGAGGGGCTGAGCTCCCTGGAACACCAAGAAGTTAAGGAAATAGGAGATCAGATTTGTGAGTCTTTGCAGGGCTGGGGTGTGGGACCCCCAAGACAGCGAGTATATTAGCATTTTTCCAGTTACACTGTATACTGGCTTCATGGGAAAGAAAAAAGGATGAATGATAGGAATAGTTGAAAAGACCAGGTTCGGGTTTCGGGCACAGCTGGATCCAGGTGCTCACGTGCTATAGTCAGGAATCACTCCTGTTTATCTATCTCTGCTTTCCTCTGTTAGCTTCGTTTGCAGCCACGGTCAAGGTGGCAAACGGTTTCTAGGACCCCCTACCGTATACCCTGCCAGCTTAGCTACCTTGGTATTAATGGGGAACCTTTCTGGGAATTACAGCAGAAGTCCCCTGGCGGATTCGCATCACTGTGGTCAGGGGCCCTGAAATACACTGACTGGCCAAGCCAGATTCAGCCTAAACCCCAGTAGAGGAGGAACAGGAGCCCAGCAGGTAAAAAGAATAGGTACTTGTAGGACAGACAAGGATCTACGCCTCATTGCCTAAGAAGTGGGAAGCTGGGTTATAAGGGGTGAGGACTTCGACACCTGGATTCCCAACAGTGTGAGGGGCTGCGAGGTCACAGAAGGGACAGTGGTGACCACTCCCTCCCCACCATCCTACCTGCCTCTTCCTCCAGCTACATCTTCCGGCCCAGCTGTACTCGCCTGGGGCAGTGGGCCATCGGGTACGTGAACTCAGACGGCAGCATCCTGCAGACCATCCCTCTCAACAAACCCCTGCTCACGGCACTCTTGGAAGGACAGAAGGAAGGCCTGTGAGTCCCTGTCCTGGTAGAGGGAGGGCGTTGGCAGAATGCACCTCACACGGCTGTGCTGTGCGTGTGTGGAGCCCTGCCCCAGATCACCGCGGCTGCGGGCATAGTTCACACAGCAGACACCTTACACTTGCAATGCCGCAGTGCTCCAGCAGGTGGCAGACCAGGGCCTTGAGGACGGGGCACCTTGTCTGGATCCAGCAGAGCTGCGCTGTGGTCTACCAGCAGCTCCAGGAAGGGTGTGTGTGGGGAGTTGGGCACAGTCTCAGCGGCTCCATTCCTTGGAATTGCACTCAGAGCTTTTGCTTCTAGATGTCCAGGCCCTGTTCTAGAATCCAGACTGTTAGGGAACTGGGCCAACAGCTAGACCAGTGGTTTTCCTTCTGTAACCATGGCTACCCCAGGGCCTCGCAGAAGCTGCCCTGAGTGGGGGCGAGGAGGACAAGGGCAGGTGGGGTTCCCAAGTCCCATCCTGGACCTTTAACCAGAGCCTTCTTAGAAGTCATATTGATATGATACGATACGAGGTAGATCGTCAGGTAGGCAGTCGATTCTCGTTATCCGTGGCAGTTCTATTCTATAAAATTACGCAAACACTGAATTAGCATATACATAGCCATTGCTCCCAGGGGAAACACAGGTTCAGGTTCCTGCAAGATTGGTCACTTCCTTGTCAACCAGCCACCGCGTAACAACCTTTACGTGTGTTTCTGTTTAAAGACACCTCATGCGGAAGCTAAGCAGGGTCAGGCCTGGTTAGTCCTTAGATGGGACGCCACCTAGGAAGACCAGGTGCTGTAGGCAGAAAAAAATAAAAAAATAAGGGATTGTAAGCTGACAAGGTCCTTGCAATCTGTGAGGTCAACCAAGGGTTGCCTCACCTTAAATAAATTAAATAAATAAATAGATAGATAAATAGATAGATAGATAAGAAAGAAAGGAAGGAAGGAAGGAAGGAAGAAAGAAAGAAAAAAAGAAAGAAAGCAAGCTCACGTAATATGTATCATTATATCATTAACTTTGAACACACGGTCAACAGCACATAACTCATGCCTGAACGAAGCTTCTGTAACTCACGTATTTTCTCCGTAAGGCACACTGCAGCCTTCCTGTGGCTAGGACTGCTAGACAGTGCATCAGCCCTGGGCCTAGGAAGCATTTTAAATAGCGAAATCACCAAGAGAAAGCACAAAACTGCAAGAAACGTGACACTGAATAGACTGCGAAAAGGACACTGGTTTACAGCACGAGAGTTGGAACGAGCTGGCCAAGGGTCGCCTTGTTCAGCCTCACCTGGGGCTATGCCTGTGGGGTGACTCGAATTTGTTGCCACTGTGCGCATGTCCACCAATGACCGCAAAAGTGCCACGGCTGTTGATTTTGGGATGACGAGTAAATTTTAGTGCCTGGGTAAATTTGCATATGCACGCATATATTATTATCTCCCTATTTGACCGCTGAGGAAACTGAGGCACAGAGACACTTGCCCAGGTCACACAGCTGCTGAGCTAACGAGCTGGGGTTTGAAGCCAGGCAGCCAGGCTCAGAATATGGGCCCTTACCCGCTATGCTGTGCGGAGTTCCAGGTCATAGCTCGTCGGAGAGGATTCCAGAGTGAGTGTGAACATCTTCAATCTAATTTAACCCTCATGCTCTACACACACACACACACACACACACGCCACCGCCACCGCCACCATTTCATAGATGAGAAAATCAAAGCTCTCAGAGGGAAGGGTCACCCAGCTCTCCCCACCCCTCCGTGAGGCAGGCGGCGTTCCGCGTCCGAAGCGGAGCATGGCAGTGCCCTCTCGTCAGGCGTCTGGCCGTGGAGGAAGGCCGCTGCACGTTTTACGAGCTCTGTGGTAGTTAGTTAATCCTCACTGCCCGTCTCTGGTGTGATTTTACAGAATGGAAAACTGAGGCCAGCCCAGGTCACACAGTGTGTTTGTGGGACAACCGCACGGGGGTCCAGGCCAGGCAGAGCCACCCCCCCCAAGGGACTTGGGACCCCACTGTAGGTTTGAAGGTGCAAGTCTGACCTGGATGGGAGACCCAGAGGGTGCAGAGCCTCCTCGGCTGCCCTGGAGCCTGGCGCTCAGACCTGCCCACAGCCCTGGTCCGTGGCTCTCTGGGCCTCCCTGTGGCCATAGGCGGTCGCTCCTCTCACAGTGGGCTTCGTCGCCAGCTGTGAAATGAGAAGTCGTGTAGGCAGTCCAGGAGGGCCCTAGGGTTTGATCACTCCAACCCTGTGACTCTGAGACACTGTTGTGCTCTGGCCTCAAAACTCTAGGACAGGGGACCCTCTGGGAGGGCAAGGCCTGGGTTTCGATCAGTGTCCTGGTCCCCATTCATCTGATCTGTGTTCCTAGAGTTTGAGTCACTTAGGTTACTTGTGCCTGTCTCTGGTTTCCTGAGGGGACACTGCCCTGGAAGTCTGAGGGGACATAGCTTACCCTGGGGAGTGCCAATTTGAGGAGAGAGAAGGAAAAATATCCCAGAACAGCAAGAGATTTAGGGCAAATGCTCCTTCAGGAGCTCTGGGCCCTGCGGTGGGGCTGGGGGAGTCCTTGTTACTATTGGGGGGCAGGCTCGACAGGCCCTCGGTACCCCTCTCTGTCCTCCCTCAGGTACCTCTACCCAGATGGAAAGAACCACAACCCAGACCTGACTGAACTCTGCCAGGTGGAGCCCCATCAGCGCATCCAAGTGTCAGAGGTGAGCCCAGGCCTGTGTCCCCCTCTGTGTACCCCCCATCCCTGCTGACTGCCCCCACCCACCTCCCCACGCTTGGCTCAGGAATTCTCTCCCGTGGAGTCAGGCCCTGGTGCCGGCGCGGTGGCTGTGTGACCTGGGGTAAATTACTTGGCCTCTCTGAGTCCTTGTTCCTCTTCTAGAAAATACAGCTTCTCCATCCTCCTATCTAGGGGTTTTTGTGGGGATTAAAGCAGGACATGACACTTCTGAGATCATGCGTTTGTGCATTCACCAGTGACAGCCCCTGTGCCTTAGTCTTCACAGTCACCCCATGGGTGGAAAAATAACAACGGATAATTTTTTTTTTTTTTTAGTATATCCCATGCAATATTTGGGACATATTTGTACCTAACAATTTACTCTTCGTGTGTCTGAAAATCAAATATAATAGCGCATCTTGCATTTTCAGCTGCTCAACTTGGCAACCCTGAGTGCACACCACCCCAGAGAACAAATCTCATACATGTAGGAGGCAGCTAGACACATGGCCTTGAACTTGGGAGAGGGTTTGGGGCTGGCTTCCTGGGGCCCGACTTGTATCCCCATGATGGACATCACTGCCCCTTCCCATCCTCCCCATCTTCTCGCCTGCCAGGAGCAGCTGCAGCTGTACTGGGCCATGGACTCCACGTTCGAGCTCTGTAAGATCTGTGCCGAGAGCAACAAGAATGTGAAGATCGAGCCATGCGGGCACCTACTCTGCAGCCGCTGTCTGGCTACGTGGCTGGTGAGTCTGACCCAGACCTGCCTTTCTGCCCAGCCTCCCACACTGTCTCTGTGGTAAAATTCCCTGAAGGATCTCCCGCATGCCTCAGTCAGATGGGGAAACTGAGGCTCAGGGAGAGTGGAGACTTGCTCAGGGTCACTCAGGACCCCACCTGTCTGTGTCTGTGTCTCTGTCTCCATCTCTGTGCACCTGTCACCTCCGCTTCTCCCTGAGCTACATCGTTCAAGGACAGGGCTCCTTCCTTCCCTCGCCGGGCCATCTGGGGCTGGTGGCCTCCCCTCTCTGATCCTCAGCCTCGGCCTGTGGAGAATAGAGCTGATAGTAACCTCCCAAGGGCCAGAGTAAGGATCCAAGCCCCAAGGCCCTCAGGAAAGATCCCTGGGGAAAGCGAGCCTCAGCCGCTCTGGGGCGTAAGTGCCTGGCATTAAGCTTTGGGATTGTGTGAGTGCATGACATTAAGCCTTTGATTGCCAACTCATCCATTTCAGTAAACAAATTACCTGCCGTGTGAAGCAGCTACTAGAGAAAGGAACCAGGCCGTCCCGCCACCACTAGGCTCCCCTTTAGAAAGCCTTGGGTAACCCAGGCAACGGACAGCTTAAGCTTAAGCGACTCTGCTTCTCCTGTCTTGCGCCTTAATTCCTGCCCCTGTGCTTTAAATTCGCATATAAAGAGCCCCTAAGCGCCCCGCTGGGCCCCTGATAAAGGCAAAGCCCAGGGTCCATGCATCCCCCTCCCTCTATACCTGCGACCTCGCTGTGTGGCACACCCGTTGTGTGGCCCTCGGGGCGTGCCGTTGACCCTCCAGGACCCTCAGTAATAAATCTCGTTCTTCAGAGTTCCCTGATGGTTTTCACTGAGGCACATCCCACAGTCATAACCCACGAAGGCCAGTGCGACCACAACGCTGGCCCCAGTGGTGGCGGCGGAACGGCTGGGGGCCCAGGCGAGTGTCTCAGGCATTCCTAGCCAGTAGCATCATTCGATGGCTGAGACCCAGACGACACCCTGGCTCCCCCGGGCTCCCCACTAGTGCGCCCTCCCAGCCTCGGGCTCCTGTCCAGTCCCCCCTTCCCATCCTGCATCTCTCTCCCCATCTCCCTCTCTTCGTGACTCTCTCTCTCCATCATCCTCCCTCTGACTGTCCTCCCTGCATCACTCTGTTGGAGGCAAAGGCCCCCGTGGTCCCAGGGGATGTGGAGGAAACCAGCAGACCCTGACCCTTCTCCTCCCCGCCCACAGCAGTCAGACAGCCCGACTTGCCCCTTCTGCCGCACCGAGATCAAGGGCCGAGAGGTCGTGAGTATCCACCAATTCCAAGAGAGGCCAGCGGAAGAAGCCAGGGCCACTCCTGAGGCCCTGGAGTACAGCAGTGACCAGGAAGTGGGAGAGGAGGAGCTGGGGCAGGTAAGTAGGGCCGGGCGGGAGCTGGAGCTAAAATTCCCAGGCCTGAAGGAGGAGGGTCTGGGGGCCTGGACTCCTGGGTCTGGAGGAGGAGGGTCTGGGACCTGGATTCCTGGGCTCCTGGGGAGGGAAGGGGCTGGGGCCTGACTCCTGGTCTGGGGAGGAGGGGTCTGGGGGCCTGACTCCTGGGTCTGGAGGAGGAGGTCTGGAGCCCTGAGGGGCCTGGACTCCTGGGTCTGGGGAGGAGGCTGGGGGCCTGGACTGCCAGGTCTGATGGAGGAGGGGCTCATGGCAGGATTCTAGGGTCCTAGGGGCCAGGCCTTTTGCTTCCCCGAGGGTCTGGGGCTGTGGCCGTCTTCACTTGGGACCTTCCTGGGGGTCGGAACTCTGTCTCCTTCTCTATTATACCTCCAGCGTCTAGAACAGGGCTCGGGTGCCGGGATGCCAGGCAGGAAGATGTAGTTGAAAAGAAAATGACAGCTCCCAACCCCTCCCCACCCTCTGTCTTCCCCAGGTGACCCCTTTTACCTCCCCCACTGCCCCCCCGGCTGGATCTGTTCCCTGACAGCCCCAGAATTAAAGGCCAGCTGAAGGCGGTGAGTCAGGTGCTGGTCCGAGGGGGGCGGCCTGGGTCTCGTCCCACCACCGGGCCCTGGTCTGGCTCGGCGTTCATTCTCTGCGCCTAGTTACAAGGGGCCGTGTGATCTGACATCCACCCGTCTACGGCCTCTTCCCTTGTTTTGTCCCTTACTCAGTCCCCCTCACTGGCTGTCTGGCTCTCCGTCCAGCCTCCCAGGCACGTCCTGCCCCAGAGCCGTTCCCTCCGCCTGGATCTCTTTCCTTCAGGCTTGCATTCTCATCCCTCCCTCAAGGAGGTCTTCTCTGACCATCCTATTGAAAAGCGCCATGGTCCTTCCGAGCCCGCACCTGCTCTATTTTCTTAGTCCCTGTCATCACCTGACTAAGAGGACAGTTTCTGTTGTTTTCTGTCCCCGACAGCAGGTTGCCCCCCTCCTGAAGGAAAGGACTTTGCCTCATTCTGTGACATCTCCGCAGTCTCGGACAGTGCCTGGCACCTAGTAGGTGCTCACTAAATAGGCATTGCATGAATAAGTCGAACTGAGTCTCCCCAACAGCCCATGAAGTTGAAAATGTCCCAGTCTTCATCTTTCAGAGGAAAAATGTCCAGAGAGGTGTCTGCACCTGCCCAAACCCACACAGCGTGAGCGAGGAGAAGCCAGCATTGGGGGGCCTTAAAAACCCCCCCAAAATCATCTGCTATTTTCTTAACGCTCTATGATCGGATAGGTTTAATAGCTAGGAGTTGCAGAATATAGTCTTATCACCTTATTTTCTAAGCTAGCCCGGTGTTGCTTGCTTCTTCGCCAGGATTTTCTGAGACCCTGGCCTACTGGGGAGGGGCAGATCTGTTAGCATCTCAGACTGAGTACACAAAAGATCAAATCAATACCTCTGTCTTCAAACAGCTCAGGAAGTCCGGGAACTTTTCGACAAACAAGAGAGCCAGCAGGAAGGGGTTGGGGGGGGGGGCAGGTGACACCAGCCAGAAAAGCTAAAAACAGATTCCAGCATGCAGCCAAAAGCAAATGGAAACATTAGGAGGCACTCAGCCGGTTCCCTGAGGACAGCAAGGGGACTCGGCCAGAACTGCAGGCTGAGGGGCACATCTGGCCACGGGGTCGCCCCTCTGCCTAAGCTGTGCCCTGGACTTGCCATGCCCAGCAAAGTGACTGTCATAATAAGAATAGTTACTGTGCGTATCACTCTTCCAGAATGCCTGGCACTGCTTTTTAAAAACAAATTTCTTAAAGTTTAGTTGACGTTTAATGTTAGTTTCAGGAGTACCACAGAGTAATTCCACATTTATATCCCTTAGGATGTGATCACGATAAGTCTAGTAACCATATTAGTGTAATAATAATACACTATCATTGAGTATATTCTGTGAACTGTACCTGGCACTGCTTTTTAATGTATTTGTTTAGTTGTCATGACAACCCAATGTGACAGGTACTGTTACGATAACCATACAGAGGGGGCCCCTGAGGCCTAGATCTGGAGGTGATGGTCAGGACTGGAAGCCGGGCCCCTGGCTCCAGACTCCAGAGCCCATCCTCCACTTCTGCGGGCCTCGAGTCCCTCGCCTGTAAGATGGGCTTTGATGCCGGCCATGCCACATGGGGCTGCTGTGGGCACTGGGTGAATGAGGCTGCATCAGTGGTCAGTGTCACCAGTCACGATTTGCATATGGTGCTCCCACACACTGCTGTTCTTCCTCTGAGAAACCCACCTCTAGGGGGTGACACCATTCAGCAGCACTCTGGCACCTGGCTTACCACTGGGGACCTCTCCCATCCTCAGTGTCTCCTTGTGGAATATGGGGACAAGCCTGGCATGGGCCTTATGGAGTCCGATGGAGTCAGCAAGGTTGGGCATCTATAACTGAGTCAGACCTCCCTCCCTGACCTCTCAGAAGCCCCCTCTAGCTCCCCAGGGCTCCAAGAATGGAAGCCAGCACCCTCCTCACAGCCCACAAGACCTGAGCATCTGGCCCCTCTCCACCTTTCCGATGACCTCCTGCCACCCCCAGCCTCCTTTCCAGCAGCGATGGACTCCCCGCTGTTCCCCTAACGGGCCAGCAAGCCCACCACCCGGCACAGAGCCTCGCCCCACATCTTTCCTGCACTCAGGCTTCTGCTCAGTTGTCCCCTCCTCCAAGGAGGTCTTCCCCAGCTGCTCTCACATCCAGGACCCTCCCGCCCCCACACACACGCACACATCCGTGCCTGTTTCAGTTCTCTGACGGACACCTGATTCTGTCTGGGACATTTCCTTGCTCACATACTGGCCACTCGTGGTCATCCTCATTCAAGAGGTCGTCAACTCCATGAGGAGGGGGAGGTTTTTGTCTGTCTGGTTCATGGCTGTCACTTCAGAGCCTAGAACAGTACCTGACACAATGCAGATGCTCAGGAAATGTTTGTGGGAATGAACAAATGAATGAGTGGATGGAGGGATGGATGGCTGGATGGAAGGATGGATGGATGGATGGATGGATGGATGGATGGAAGGAAGGATGGATGGATGGATGGGGATGGATGGATGGATGGATGATGTATTTGGATGGATGGCTGGATGGAAGGAAGGATGATGGATGGATGGATGGATGGATGGATGGATGGATGGATGGATGGAAGGAAGGAAGATGGATGGATGATGATGGATGGATGGATGACGATGATGGAAGGAAGGATGATGATGGATGATGAATGATGGATGGATGGAAGAAGGATGGATGGGATGGAAGGATGGAAGATGGATGGATGGATGGATGGATGGATGATGGATGGATGGATGGAAGGAAGGGTGGATGGATGGATGGATGGATGGATGGATGGATGGATGGATGGATGGAAGGAAGGAAGGATGATGATAAAGGAAGGAAGGGTGGATGATGATGGATGGAGGATGGATGGATGGATGGATGGATGGAAGGAAGGGTGATGGATGGATGGATGGATGATGGATGGATGGATGGAAGGAAGGAAGGATGATGGATGGAAGGAAGGAAGGTGATGATGATGGAAGGAAGGATGGATGGATGGATGAGTGAAGGATGGGTAGATGGGATGATGGACAATTAAAACTTCTTTCCTATTCGAGCCAGAGGTACTAGGAGGGAAAAGTATGAGCTGGGAACAAGACCTCTCCCACTGCCCCCCCCACCCGGGCCACCCCCCAAGTCACCCCTGCCTGGGCTGTGAAATGAAGCACAGCCGCACCTCGCTGTAAACGTCCTTGCTCTCCTTCCCGCCAGGCCTTCCCCAGACTTCGGGCCCCTCTTACTTTGCCAAGAAGCAGGACTGCAGCCTCAGTCCCATGGGAAATCACCTCCAGGCCCCAGGCCAGGGAGGGAGCCACAGGGTAAGTGGAGAGGGCAGATGGGTGCCCCTGGGTCAAAGGGAAGAAGGTGTGGGGGCAGAAGGCAAACACCGGTCCTAAGAAGCCAACAGCCCCCTCAAACTCACCCCACTGCACTGCAGAAACTCCTAAAGGGAAAGTCACCCCTCCAGCTGCCCCCGTGGGGCCTAGGACCACTGCCCAGGCCTGGAGGCCAGGTGAGTCCCCTGCCTGCCGGGTTCCCTCCCTCCCTCCTGCGCCGCCCCCTCCACCCCATCTGGATGTGATATTCTCTAAACCACCTCTCTTTCCACCTCACAGGGCACCGAGATGTGCTGCTAAAGGGAGCCCCAGGGGCTGGAAGGGGGTGGTGAAGCAATAATAAACTGCCAAGCCTTTGCCCTCTGGTGTGTGGAGAAAGTGCAGCGGCCACTAGGGGGCAGCTTAGCACCGGGAACCGGCAGTCCCCACGGCCTGAGCCCCGCTTGACCATAACGCTGGTGTCTGGGATCAGAGAGCCAAGATTGGGGGGATCAGCTCCTTCGGGTCCAGGAGGCTGGGCCCCCTGACCTTTCCTCCCTCGGATCCAGGAGTCCCAAGTCCCAAATTCTTAGAGAATCAGGCAGCCAACCCCCTTTCCTCATCATGGCAAAAAAATTCCTGCACCCAGACCTAGACATCCAAGTTTTAAGTCCGCTAGGCAAAAAGACCCCTCATTTCTTTGAGAGTCATCCCGTCCCTCTCTCTGTTTTTAGAGTAAGTGACTTCTGGTCCAGATAAAGCTGAGGAAGTGTCTCCCACCTCATCACTAATCTCAGAGGGACCCAAACCTCCCTCCAATTTAGTTGAAACCAGTCCGCTTTCCCCGAGCCCCTGCCCTGTGCCCAGCCCCAGGTTGGGCAATGCTGGGTGTGAGGCAGTGATCACTGTCCTTCTGGGCTCACAGTCAAGTGGGGGAGACAGACCTGTCCCCAGGCAGTGACAATCGGAATGGGCAAAACCGGAACGGGAGAGCCCAGGGGGCTGCAGGAGCCCAGAGCGGGCAGCCGATGCAGCCTGGGGGCGGTCAGGGAGGGCTTCCAGGAAGAGGAGACATCCAAGCCAAGACCGAAAATGTCTTCCAGTATAAAGGGAGCTGGAAATGTGCATCACAGATTTAGTTCCAAGCAACAGATGCCGCCTCTGGGGCAGAAAGGAAATTGATTGAAAGGACTTAGGCTCACTCACAGAATCCCGGAAGCGATTAGAGAATCAGGATTGGAAAGTGAACGGGAACGCTGGCAGCTGGCCTCCGACCATGGCCTGGCCGTGATCACGCCACAGAACCGGTCTGATGAGGATACACTGGTGCCTGATGACCTCTGGGCACTAGTCATCTGGCTGCCTCTGCTGCCCCAGAAACAGGCCGTGCCTGCTCGCTCTTGGTCGGAACAAATCATGAACACTTACTGGTGGACAACAATCATGTTATCCTTTCTCTTGGGTGCTTTGTGCTAGGATTTGGGGAAGGGCTTGGTCGGGTGGTTCTGGCTCAGGGTGTGGTCAAATGGTGCAGCTGGGGACTGGACAGGTGTCCCTCCGCAGCCTCAGCCCTCTCCATGTGGTCTCACACTCGCTAGTTTGGGCTTCCTTGCAGCACGGCTCCCTCCGGGGACTCGGACTGCTTGGTGGTGATTGAAGGCCTCGTGGACAGTATCCCGGTCACCCCGGCAGAAAGCTTCCTGGCTTTTCTACCTCATCCTGGCATGCGAGTCACACAACTGGACAGATTTGAGAGGAGGGGACACGGACGCCACTTTCCGGGAGAGTGTCAAAATCAGAGTGTAGAGGAGCAGGTGGCAAGAGATGAGAGATTGTTGCAGCTCTCTTCGGAAAATAGAATTGGTCCCAGCGGCCATATTGGTCCCAATTGGTCCATGCTGCTTTGGCGTTATTAACCCTGATTCCCAAGGATGTGCCAAGGTCACCTTAGCGCCAACAGAGGCAGGCAACACATCCATCCTCGTTACCTCCAGCAGAGGACACGACAGGCTTTCAGACAGCCAGGATTTTTCTAACTGGGAAGGGGGTGCAAACGCTAGCTAGTCCTCTCCCCGAGAGTCCACTACAGTCCACCCCTTTGAATATTCCACGTCGGTCTGTATCCTTCGTCCTGTACTTCCATTCTCTTCCCCCAAAAGTTTCTCTCTGACCCCTTGTCCAAACAAAACTGCATCCACACCGCTACTCTGAATTTCACCCCCCCACACACACACACACGACAACGCAACCTCTCAATAACTACATTTTCCAGATGTAAACCTGGAACCATTGGGGAGTAGCCGTCCCCCCTGAAATGTCTCATGATCCCGTATTCCACGAGCTGTGAACTAGTTTTAAAGTTAACCGTCACACGTCACGTGGAGAGTAACGGATAAAGGTGGAGAAAAGACGAGGCTCTTTAACTAAAATGTATAAGTATGTGCAGAGAGACAGCAAGGACAGAACTGGGAAATTAAGTCATCGAACTTGCATTCGGCTCGTGACAAGCACTGTTCTAGGCACTGGAGGTACAGTACGAACAAAACCACTGGGAGCTTATGTTCTGTACGAGACAAACGATACGTAGCAGTGGTAAGTGCTGCGGAGAAAAACCGCAGTTAAGATAATGGAAACAGGGCGTGGCTATTTAGGGGGGATGGTCAAGGGAAGCTCTTTGATGAGGTGGTGTTAATTTGGCGTAGAGATTAGAAGCAGGTATGTGGGAGGAGAATGTCCCAGCAGAGGGGGAAGCAAGTGCAAAGGCCCTGAGGCTGCAACAGGCCTGTCGGTGCAGGAACAGCTCGGCAGCAGGGAGACCGACATAGCAAGAGCAGAGATAGGCAGGAAGAAAGGACGAGGGGGTCAGAGACGTAACGAGGACCAGATCGGGGACCTGTGCGCGGTAGAGCAGACGTTAGCTTTTATTCAGTGAAGGGAGCCAGGGGAGAATTCTGAGCAGGAGAGTCAAACGAGCTGACTCACGTTTTAATGGAATCTCTCTGGCTATTTTGTGGGAATAAATTATAGGAGACAAGGACAGGTGATGTCACCGTACGAGTTTCTGCAAGTCTGCCAGGAACCGTGGCTGGTATTTGTGACTTTGCTCCCTCATGCACACTCCATACAGCCCTCCCTCGCCTAGAACCTCAGCGGGTTAGGTTCTTGAGGAAAGTGGAAGGTGGGTAGCTGATGCCAGCGCCTACCGGGGTCCGGTCCGAGACCAGGAAGTGCCCAAGCCTGGGTGGAAGGGCTGGGGAGTGGGTGTCTGGGTTCACAGTGCATGAGCTCGTCTGAGAGTGTGACTGCATCTGTGTTTGTATCGTGTGTCCTGCGATGCCCCAGTCTGGGTGGGTCCCGCAGGTGAACCTGTGTGCTCCTGCGTTTGAGCTTTGCAAACCTTCCCTGAGCACCTGCTCTGTTTCTGGCCTTGAGCTAGGGACACAGCAGTGCCCGAGAGGGCCCTGGCCTTGCCCTCGCGGACTCATAGTCCAGTGCGGGAGACAGGCCCATCCCCGGACAGGGATGACCCAGAGTGGGCAAGACAGGCAGGGGAGCCCAAAGGGGATACCTGACCCAGCCAGGGGAACAGGGAGGGCGTCCTGGAGGAGGGAATGGTGTGGTTACTGCTAAAAGGTCACCTCTCCCGGTGGGACAATGCTTTCCGGTATCGCCAATGGATAAAGGAGCTTTGCCCAATTGACTCCCGGCTGGACCTGTAATCTGAGCTTTCTCTCTGTGTCTAATGGGCAGAGCCCGGTCTCACCAGCGCCTCCCAGACTGATCAGAGGCCTGGGGCACCTCTCCCAGCATGACCAGCTGCCCCCACCCCCTTTCTGACCAGTGTCCAAGGCTTAACTTCTCCCTGGCAACCAGGGACATCTCCTGACCCCTGGCTCCCCCAGCCAGCAGTCCGGCGATTTTGCCCAGTCCAACCTGGCCTGTGAGGAGCCTGGGGACTCTGATCTGTGACCCTCAGTGTGACCTGTGACCCTTCCTTTTGACCCATGGCCACACTCTTCCTCCCTTCTCTCAGGTGCCCTGGCCTCCTCCCCTCATCCGCTCACCTGCTTCTGCCAGCCTCATTCTCCTCCCCTCCCCCCAAGATAGGGAGGAAGTAAAAGGAAGAGGGAGGGAGGAAGGCAGGGGGGTGGCATTCCTGGGATTCCCTGGATGGGGGAAAGAGAGGAAGGGCCCTACAGGAGAGAGCCAAGGTGAGAGCACCCCACAGTCCCCCCACCCCATCATCACAGAGGCCTGTGCAGAACTGGGGTTTGGGGACCATTAAATATACGAGATTAAACTGAAGGGTTACAGGCCACTGGTCAGACAGGAAAGCAGCCCACATCACTGGCCACAGGGGAGGGCTTCCCAGGGCATACTGGGAGAAGCCATACTAGGCCACCGGTCAGGCTGGGCACTGCTGGTTGTATTGGGAGGGGCCATTGTAGGCCAGGGGTTGTTCTGGGGTCAGCTAGGTCAAATCCACGAGGCAAGCCCAGGCCACTGGCCATAGCAAAAACGAGGCTCCTGGTCAGAAGTAGCAGGAGAGGGTCCTCCGTTGTCTGCCGAGGTCCCAGCTGAGGACACACTGACTGGACTGGTCGATCGAGCTACCTGCTGGTCAGCCAGAGCGAAAGCCCGACAGCTCGGGGCTGGGGGCAGAGGGAGCCCCGCTCCAGGCCAAGTGCTGGGAGGTCCTCTCCGGGAAGTGGGAGGTCCTGGCCAGGCGCCCGGGTCTGGGGGGGAACCAAGGGGGGCCGAGAGGGCGGGGCGCGGGGCGGGGCCTCCTCCTCCCAGCCCCGCGGCGACCGCTCAGCCGAAGCCTGGGCTCAGTCGCAGCCAGCACCACCGCCGTGGACATGGAGCCCCCAGACGCCTGGGCCAGGACGCGCGGGGCCCCGCGGCTGCTGGTGCTGGCGCTCCTGCTGGGGGCGCAGCCAGGTATGCTCGGGCCGAGAGCGGGGCGCGACGGGGGGACGGCCCCTGGAGACCGCAGGGAGAAAGGGGGAAGGGTCTTTCACCCACTCCAGGAAGTCGAACCTGGAGACCCCAGAAAGGAGAGATATGATAGCATGGGGGGCGTCCCTCCCAATGAGAGACCTGGCGACAGGAGCTGGGGACACCACGACAATGAATTAGAGGCCACCAGAGAGGTCAGAGTCTCCGGCCACTCTGGACCCAGGAGCCCAGAGGGCCCCTGGATTTGGGTCTTGGGCCCCTTGCTCTCTCAGACCCAGGAGTCCAGGCCCCAGTTACTGGAGTGGCTTCCTCCCGAACCCAGGAGAACAGAACCCCACGGCTCCCCTCCTGAAAGGTTGTCAAGTTTTGAGGGGGTCGGGGACCCTACGGCCAGAAACCAGAGTCACAGGCGCTTGAAGGTTCGCCATCTAGATTCAGAGCCCAGACTCTAAAGGGCCCGCCTGCCTCAGGGACGAGCCGGAGTGCTGGCCCTGGGCAGCGACAGTGGAACACAGTGTTTCCGAGTGACAGTGCCCCTTCCCGGGCCCCAGATAATCCACACACCTGTGTGGCGGTGGGAGGGAGGAGGCCCCGGGGGCTGGCAGCGGAGGGGCCGGAGCTGAGAGGGACTAGGGAGGAGAGGGGGATCTCTCTGTCTGTCTTTGCTCTCTGCTGCCGAGACCCAGCCCCAGGCACCTGCCTGGCCCCACGCCCCCTCCCCTGGGACAGGCCTCGGGCCAGAGGTGGGTCTCCGGGAATCCAGGCCCCTGGCACAAGCACCGCAAATAGTGGGTCCCCAGGGGCAGGGCTGGACCAGGCTGGGCGGAGAAGGGAAGGGAGGTTCTAAGAACTGAGAGCTGATGCCAGGATGCCAGCCCGGAGGGGGAGAGAGCGCGGTTTCTGATGAGAATGGCCCTATCTGCCAGGATCTAGGGCCAGGAGTCCAGGCCCATCCACCTACTCCCCCAGGACCCAGGAGTCTAAGCCTCCAGTTCCCTTCTCCCTCGGAACCTGGGATATCCAGGGTCTCAAACCGGTCCTGTTCCCAGGTGACGCACCTAAGCTCTCCCCGCCACCCCACCATCAAAGAGGCAGAGGGGCCAAGGGGCGGGTAGGGGGCTCTGGCTTCAAGCCGGGCAGGTCTGAGCCAGCCTGTCCCTCCCACATTCCTGCAACCTGCCCAGCCCTGTCCCCCCTCACCACCCCCACACACCCACCCCGCCTCAGCTCCAGGCCCAGCCGCAGCCCACACCTCATCCCAGGCCCCCACTCATGAGGGAGAGAGAGACCCAGGGGCTGAGAGAGATGGAAACAGAGTGACGGGCTGAGAGAGACAGAGAAAGGCAGAGACAGTGGAACTAAGAGACGGAGCCCCAGAGCGACAGACGCACGGGCAGAGACGGAGACTAAGATGGAGACGTTTATCCCATGTCACTGTGCCAGGCCCTGCACAGAGTGAGTGAGGCAAAGGGATGAGCTAGCCCTGGCCCTGCCCGTGAGGGGCATTCGGTCCAGCGGGAAAAGCAGGGACTGGTGCCGTTTTACCCTGGAGGATCGAATGGAGGCTCTTAGGGCCTTGTGTCACCCACGGCAGGAGCCCTTCGTTCTGCAGGTGAAGGGAAAGATGGAGGGAAATGCTGATGGATCTGAAGCTTGGAGACACAGAGATGAGAGAGGGAGAGAGAAAGAGCTGCTGAGTCTGGGGGAGCAGGCGCTGGAGGAGGGGGGATGCCCGGACTCCTGGGTCTGAGGGAGGAGGGGCTGGGGGCCGGACTCCTGGGTCCCGGGGGAAGAGGCGCTCTGTCTAGAGGGCTCTCCCTATGGGTGGCAGTGGGAGAGAGAGAGCTCAGTCTCTCTCCCACAGATGCCCGAGCTGAGGTGCAGGTGTCTGTGCCCCCCCTGGTGGAGGTGATGAGGGGGGAGTCCGTCGCCCTGAACTGCACTCCCTTGGGAGTCCATGACTATTTCATGCTGGAGTGGTTCCTGGTGAGTGCTTCGGGCTGGGGACCAGAGGGTGGCAGCAGGGGGTGGGGGGTCCAGGAGTGAGGGAGCAGAGGGGCTGTAAACATCCGTTCTCTCGTCAGAGTCCAAAGGACCCTAAGTGCACCACGAGGCTGCTACCTTTCCATTTTACAGATGGGGAAATTGAGGCCCAGCAAAGGGAAGGCACTCTCCAGGGGCCCCTGGCATCCGGGCACAGCCGAGACTAGTCAGTCCCCCTTCCAAGTGCTGGGGTGAGGGCAGAGGTGATGTCCAGCCCCCCGGTCCTCTCGAGAAGGGACATTCAGAGACAGATACCAAGAAAGCAAGACGGGGGGTGGGACTGAAGAGAGGAAAAGAGGAAAG
>NW_024342475.1:966880-971064 GCF_902729225.1 Pteropus medius
CCACAGAGCAGCAGAAGGAGCCGGAGCCCCCGAGGAGGGCCGCCAGGCAGCCCCGCGCTGAGGCGCTCCCTGCCCGCAGGCCGACCGCTCCGGGGCCCGCCACCGCCTGGCTTCGGGCGAACTCCGGGGCTCCGAGATCCGGGGCGGGGTGCACAGCTCCCGGGGCCGCAGTCCCCCATACCAGCTGGACTCTCAGGGGCGCCTGGTGCTGGCTGAGGCCCAGGTGGGTGACGAGCGGGACTACGTGTGCGTCGTGACAGTGGGAGCAACGGTCACTGCCGAGGCCACCGTGAGGCTCCAGGTATTTGGTGAGTGTCTGTGGACACCCTGGGGAGGGGTGGACAGGGGAGAGCCCCGCCAGGGGTTTCTGACAGTAACATTTCCCCACCCCACCCCCGTAGCAAAACCAGAGGCCACTGAGGTCGCCCCCAACAGAGGGACGCTGTCTGTGACGGACGACGTTGCCCAGGAGGTACCTCAGACGGACCTGGATTATGGGGTCCAGGGAGAGGGATGGGCTGGGGGGCCCAGAACCCTGCATCTGAGTGGGGAGAACTCCCGAGGACCGGGGACCAGGGTTCAGGGTCCGGGCTCAGAGCCCAGGGCCAGCCATGTCCGCGTCTGCTGCAGATCGCCACCTGCAACAGCCGCAACGGGAACCCAGCCCCCCAGATCACGTGGCATCGGAACGGGGAGCCCCTGCAGGTGCCCATGGAGGTGAACTCAGGTGAGCAGGCACGGGACGGGACGTGGCGCAGCTAGCATGGGGTGGGGTGGGGTGGGGTGCGGTGGGGTGGGGACTGCCACCTGCTGACCGCCCCCTCCCGCCCTCCCAGAGGGCTACATGACCAGCCGCACGGTGCGGGAGGCCTCCGGCCTGCAGTCTCTCACCAGCACCCTCTACCTGCGGCTCCACAAGGCGGACCGGGACGCCAGCTTCCACTGCTCCGTGCACTACTTCCTGCCCAAAGGCCAGCATGGCCGCCTGGACAGCCGTCCCTTCGGCCTCACCCTGCACTGTGAGTCCATGCTGGCCCCGCTCTCCCCCACATCTCACTGAGGCCTGACCCTCCAGGCATGCCCACCCCTCCACCCCGCCACTGTCCCTCGGCCCTCTCACCACCTCATGCTGGACCGCGTGCTCCCAGTTTGCCTGACCTCTCTCTCCACCTTAAAACAGCAGGCCCGCCCTGACCTCTGCACCCCCCGACAACGAGCCTCCACGGTTTGACTAAACCGTGCCCCGTCCTCTCACACCAAATTGGGTCCCCGGATCTCACGCTGACCTCAGCTCGTCTCAGCCTCCACCTTCTGTTCCCCGAACCTGTGAACCGAAGCCTCTAACCTTCGAGCAACCATAGTCCTCTCCTTTTGCTGCAGCCATGACCTCTCTCCCTCGACCCAGCCCTGCCTTTTGCCCTTGACCGGCCCTTGCCCCTGACCGTAAGCACCCCTCCCCCTCCCCTTCCCCTTAGATCCCACGGAGCACGTGCAGTTCTGGGTGGGCAGCCCGGCCACCACGGAGGGCTGGGTACGCGAGGGCGACTCTGTGCAGCTGTTCTGCCGTGGTGACGGCAGCCCCAGCCCGGAGTATACGTTTTACCGCCTTCAGGTGATTCACCCCGTCGTTCTTTTGGAAGCCCTGGCCCCTGACCTCTGTGACATACTGACTTGTCCCAACTTCTAACCTTTCACCTGGGTGGCCCTTGGCTTAGCAAGACACCGGGCCAGTGACCTGGGAGTTAATGGGACCTCTGACGCCTGATTCGAGAGAGTCCCAACTGAGCATGATCCCGGACTCGAGAGACCCCCAGCCCAGCAAGGCCTCTGCCCGCTTACTCCAGCGGGCTCTGACCTCGCATGATGCTAGCCTGGTGACCTTGACCGAGCGTGACCCCGCCGGGCCAGGGTGGCTCCTGAGCCGAGTCCCTCATCCCTGGTCACCCAGGACAAGCAGGAAGACGTGCTGAAAACAAATCTCGAGGGGAACTTGACCCTGGAGAGGGTGCAGCGGGGCCAGAGTGGGACCTACGGCTGCAGGGTGGAGGACTACGACGCTGACGAGGACGCCGAGCTCTCCCAGACCCTGGAGCTTCGCGTGGCCTGTGAGAGCCCAGGGAGGGTTGGCGGGGTGGACCCTGGCCCAGGCTGCCTCGTCGCCCTCGCCTGCCACGGCTCTGCCGCCTGACGTATGGTCCAGACGCCCCCCGCCCCGTCCAGACTCCCACACTGGGCAGCCAGCCAGAGAGCCCTTTCCAGAGCATGAACTTGACCTTCCCCTGCTCTGGAACCTGCCGTGGCTCCCCAGTGCCCTCGGGAGAAAGCCCAGGTGCCTCAGCACAGCTCGTAGGGTCCGCCTGGCCGGCTTCACCTGTGGCCGACTCTGCTCTCCCACCAACGCATTTTCCTCATCACACCCCAGCTCCTCTCATTCCCATGGTAACTCCCCATCCTTCTCCCATCGTTTCTGACCAGGATCTTGGGTCCGGTCTTCTAAGAAGCTCTCTCAGTTCACTCGCTCCCCCCCCTCCACCCCCCATGGGCCCTGAGGCCGTGTTCCTCCTCAGCATTCCTTACACCTCCCTGCCTGGGGCTAGACCCTGTGCCAGGTGCTGGGGACACACCTGCAAACAAGACAGCTTGAGCCTCGCCTTCACAGGGCTCCCGACCCAGTAGGGGAGACAGATGGTAAATGCTAACAAGACACTTTGGGGTAACAAGCCTGCGTCTGCAGGGACTAACGCGGATGCATAGGATAAGGAATTAGTCCACTGAGCGGGAGGGAAAGAGTTTAGATGGCGGGGGGCAGGGGGGTTGGCAGGCCATGTCCCCGGGAAGCTGATTCTGAAGGCAGGAAGTTTATGGGGAGGGCCTTGGCATCCACAACTACTGGGGGGTGGGGAGGGGAAGGAAGCAGTTGGGGGCAGAGGGAGAAGTTGGGCTGCAGTGTCAGAAGGCCTCGGTCGGCCCACAGGGCACTTGGAAGCTGGGATGTCCACAGTTGGGCCGAGGGGCCCTGGCCTGGATACCCCCACATCAACCAGTCGTTGGCTGTTGGGCTGCCTGAGGAAGGAAGCATGGCCTTGAGCGAGGGGTGCTCAGCAGCTGAGGCAGTTCCCAGAGAGGCCCGACAGCTGAGGGCCGACAGCTGACGGCCCTGGCAACAGCTGAAGGGGAGATCTGAGTATTCACAACAGGGGGTCAGAGAGGCCTCTCCGAGAAGGGCACATTTATTTGACTAGGAAACCACAGAATGGAAGCGGAAATGCAAACAGCCGGAAGACGAGCGCTCCAGGCACAGGGAACGGCAGGTGTCAAGGCCCTGAGGCAGGACCCAACTCGGCAAACTAGACAGAAACAGCAAGGGCCGCTGGAGCTCAGGGGGCGAGGAAGGAGGGCGGGAGACAGGCTGGCAGGGGTCAGACCAGCAGGGCCTTTGGGCCTGGTCAAGGGACGTGGCCTTTATGCCACGGGGGCTGCAGGATTTTAAGCAGAGAGAAGGGCTGACCAGAGGGATATTTCGAAAAGATCCGTCCAGCTACACAGTGGAGAATGGCCTGGAAAGAAAAGAGCCTTGCCCAGCCACGAGACCGGCCAGGAGGTGACTGCAGCGGTCAAGGCAGCTGGACCTTGGGAGGCCCAAAATGGAAGGATCCATTTAGCGGGCAGAGTAGAAAAAGACTTGACGACCGAAAGGGCAGTGGACAGGAGACGGCGAGGGTCTGGGCTTGAGCACATGGTTTTGGTGGTCAGTCAGAGCAGGAACGCCGCCCACCTTCAAGGTCGTCCGTTAACCTTGGGCCCAGACGTCAGCTCTGGGGGAGAGTGGCCGAGGCGGGCACGGATTTTGGAGGTAGACTCCCAGGTTTGGGCTTGAGATTTGGCCCAGACGGGAGAGAGGACAGTTCGTGGCGACGGGGTGAACGAGGAGGAAGGCTTGGCCTTCTCCGCTGACGCTTGTGCATTCGCGTCTGCACCCACGACAGCCCTGGAGCGCCCCGAAGCGAGTGGGCGAGGGTCTGGGGAAGGTGACAGTCTGTACCCCCTCCAGACCTGGACCCCCTCGAGCTCAGCAATGGGGAGGAGCTTGCATTACCCCTGGGCAGCAACCTGGCCACGAACTGCTCCGTGAAAGGCCTACCCACCCCCACACTACGCTGGACCAAGGTGAGGGGGAGAGGAGC